>NC_053162.1:11649366-11841866 GCF_016835505.1 Polypterus senegalus
AGGCAAACATAATGTCAGGTTATATAGCGCCTTGAGGTGCCCAGTACAAGTCACAGAAGGTTCTGGTCAAGTCTTTGTAACACGCTGGTGAGGCCTCATCTGGAGTCCTGTGTGCAGTTTTGGTCTCCAGGCTACAAAGAGGACATAACAGCACTAGAAAAGGTCCAGAGAAGAGCGACCAGGCTGATTAGAGGGCAACAGGAGTTACATTATGAGGAAAGATTAAAAGAGCTGAGCCTTTACAGTTTAAGTAAAAGAAGATGAAGAGGTGACCTGATAGAAGTGTTTCAAATTATGAAGGCAATTAGTCCAGTGGATCGAGACTGTTATTTTAAAATGAGTTCATCAAGAACACGGGGACACAGTTGGAAACTTATTAAGGGTTAATTTCGCACCAACATTAGGAAGTTTTTCTTTACTCAAAAGAACGATAGACACTTGGAATAGGCGACCATGTAGTGTGGTGGACAGTAAGACGTTAGGGACTTTAAAAACCCGACTTGATGTTATTTTAGAAGAAATAAGTGGATAGGACTGGCGAGCTTTGTTGGGCTGAATGGCCTGTTCTTGTCTAGAGTCTTCTATTGTTCTTATTTATTTATGACGTGTTGTTCCACACTTGCCTTGAGACTATGTAATAAGAATATACAGTAAGTGTAATGTTTGTAATAAGAATATAAGTTTAATGTCACTGTGCTCTGTACAAAAACCCACTCACATGTACAGGCCAGGCCAAAGTTAGCACACAGGGGCTCTCAGCATTTAGAACCTGGGCTGTGGAGTCGGTAGATAAATGCTCCGACCTGACTCCTCAGTTTCTAAATCTTCCGACTCCGACTCCTCTGTATGTATATACTATGCTAATGTATTTTCTACATCCATTGAAGGAAAGGAAGGCAACATACATGTCATTTCACCACAGAACTACTGGCTAGGAAGCCAACACTCTACTATAATGCCAGATTAAAGACAAACACAATTGATTGGCGGCCGCAGATTACGGGTGTCCACATGGACGGGCAGATCCAGCTTGCCGAAAATCTCGACCACCGCCCCCATCCAAAGTAACGTGATGCCTCTGTCTGCTGCGGTGGCTGTCTCCTCTGTCAGCCAGCCGGAAGTTTAGTGCATTGTGTCACTCACCGGCCAGCTGATCAGCAGAACGAGCCTCTGCTGGAGACAGGTAGGAGATCTGTGTTCTGGCTCCTTCGGCCCCCTTCACTAGCGCATAGCGAAGGGGAGCCGACGGAGCTGAGAACACCCCAGATGATTTTTCAGGCGTTTGACGCGTGATGACTCGTTGAACGGCCGAAAAATCGGCAGTGCATCTGTAAATGTATGGGGGGCTTTAGGCTAGGTTCACAGTTCCCTGTAACAGTGGAACACGACACAATGGAAAGCGGTGCCGCACCTTACCTGTGCATTACATCCCATATAGTGACACATACAGTCAATGAAAAGCATGCTTCCTGGTTACTTGACATGTTCGTTTTGTGGTAACCTTATGCACTGCATGCATTGGGCTTTATTCTTACAGCAGAGAAGTAGTTCATTATGACTGTTTGTGAATTGGGACATTTCAACTTACTTTTTTAATTCCCATTTAAATTTAGTAGGAGTCGGAGTCGGTTAACTTTTTGCCGACTCTGACTCCGACTCCAGGTACCCAAAATTGTCTCCGACTCCGACTCCTCGACTCCGACTCCGACTCCACAGCCCTGTTTAGAACTGCTAGGCAAGCATCTGAAGAGAGAAGGGGACAACTACGAAAATGGGCATTGTACTATTTCTGTATGTTAGAGATGAAATTGAATCCTCTTCTTCCCTTCTGTGGAACCTAAGAAAGGGCCTGCACGTGGAGAAGACAGTATAAAAGACTTGGACAGCAGCCAAATACCTCGAAGCCGACGGATTGATGGGTGATAACGTCATCCATCCTGAAAAGCCTTCCAGTGCAGCGACGAAAAATGGCAGACTGTATACACCGAGTTCCCACTTGGGTAATGGTCATGCTATGGCTTCCTTCGTCTGTAATGTCACGTATATCGTCAGTAAAGAAAGCTAAGTTATTTTCTCTTATGTGATTTTTACCGCCGTATCTCTATGGGAGGGTTATCGTCTTTTAATATCATATCTATATAGTTTTCAGTTACTTAAAACACGCAATTACAAAAGAACTTGTTCCAACTAGGGAGTTATCGCCCCCCAAAAGAAACAGACTAATATTTAAGGGTGAAATGAATGTGTAAAAAGCTGAATCTGCTGTCTCCTCATTTATTAAAAATTCCAAGACAAAATGGTGTCTGTTGGTTTTTTTGAGTCTGAAAACTGATGAATATTGTTGGCCTGGCCAGGGTTAGATCTGGGATTCCCGGCCTGAAAAAGCTTCCCAGTTCGGCCCTGGTTGTCACTGATTGTGAGTCTGGTTGGAACAAAAACCTGTGGCCACAGTGGGTCCCCAGGGCCGAGTTTGTGAAGCACTGGTGTGAGATATCGCCCGTTGTGATAAGTACGTCTCTTGGAGTACGCGGGAAAACGGACTGCGTCCGTGTTATTCATACGGTACTGGTAGGGTTTAAAGTGCTAGGCATAGGGTGCTACTGTGCTTAGGGTCTGTGTGTGTGTGTGTGTATATCTATGTACTAGCGACTGGGAGCCCGATCGAATTGGGCTACAAATTCTACGTTTGTGAAATCCATACTTTCTCTGCAAAGAATTATTTGTTTTTTTAAGTCCTTGAAATGATTTTGTTTTCATGGCACTGATTTGTACTTAAAATTGACCTTTTCGGCCTATGTAATGAAGAGCTTCCTGTTTAAACGGGGCTGCAAGACGTGAACTTAGCTCTTCGGTGCACCTCATTTGATTTTTTCCAGCAAACAAATTTTCAAAACAAACCGTATTTTACGACTCTAATCAGAGTCGGAGTAATAATTATGTTGGCGTGGTCATTTTAGATTTGAGATCGGCTAAAATTTCAACAATGACCGTTGTTAATACCCAGCCGTCATTACTCAGTTTGCAATAGATGTTAGAAGGACGGATGCCAAAACCGAAATGCCCAAAAACAGATTTTGACGTACCAAGCAAATGGTGATACGTTCAAAATTAATTACGGTGCCGGAGCTTTCGAAGGGTTTAAGTCAGTCGACGATGTTAGTCCTGGAAAGTACGCCCCACCAAACCAACGCTCCTAAAACCAACCGAACTTGCTGTTATCTGCTTGAACCAACACCGACTTACTATACTCGGCCATCCAGAGGCATTCGAACATTCTTAGCCAATCATGCAATACTGCGTCCGCGTTTGCCACGTGATGTTCAAACTACAGAGGCAGAGTCCCATTGCACGGTTCTAACTTGTATTGAGTCGAGGTATTGACGTGAACACCATACATACGGATAGTATCAAATTATATCTATATAAGGATGTGTGTGTTAATCTTAAACTCGGTAATGAACTTGACGAGTAAACACATCCCTGAAGAAAACAGGTAAAGGGAAATATGACGATAACACAAAGTGTCAAAGCCAAAGGGTCAGAATACTGATGTTAACCTGATAATGCAATTCATTTCTTTGAAATTTACAAAACTATCTGAGGTCCTCTTTATGCTTTGCCATTCTGAATTATTGAGTGTGACTTCATGATGGCAAAAAAGAATCGAAATGATTTTAGCACAAGGCTGCAACAAAACAAAATGTGAGAAAAGTGAAGACTTTGTGAAGGAGCCGAGTGTGTTACAAGGATATGGAAAAGAGCTGATGAGCGCGTCCTTCATGGCGTCTTGTGGAAAGTATGAGGTTTTGGTGGTGTGGCTGCTGCTGCTTTTTGGTGCCAACTTTAAACACTGTGCCACCAAACTGCCCACAGAGTGAAACACTGGTGCCATAACTGCAGAAAGCAAAAACAGAAAGGTGACATGACTTAAACAGTAAAGACGGCGCTTCATCCTGCCTCCTGTTATATGAAAGAGGGAGGATCAAGAAGACACGACAGAACTGTGCTGGTAGGAGGAGAGGGGGCTTTGATCGTTTATAAGACACCGGACAAGTAGAGTGTGCATTTTTAAAAAAATATGACAAACATATCTGATACATTGCTGATTGATCGGAAAAATCGATGAGCTTTTAACTGCACCGACTGTAGGCCACATTAACAAAGAAACACACAAAAGGATAAGAAAAACACCAGAAACAGATGTAAAAATGGTGAGGGGGGGCCAACACGGGCCTGGGATGGGTGTTAATATGAGCCCCTAAGTCAAAGAGAGTGGACTTCAGCTCTCTGATCACACGTACCTTTATCATCTGGGAGAGATCGCCGGCGTCCGCTAATTCAAGAACGATGTTCAGTTCATTGTCTTCAATGAAGGAGTCCAAGTATTTAATGATGTTGGGGTGGTTTAGTTGCTGCAAAGAAAGAAAAGGGAAAGGAGAAAGAGTTAGGGCACGCGTATTAATATTTTACAATGACACAAATCTCAAGGGTTAACACAATCAAAAGAGGACAGGTAAAGAAAAGTGAGAGGAAATGAACACCTAGAAAATATCTTATACATAGTAAATAACAATAATAGACAGATATAAATGAAAGGTGCTATAAAATAGATATAAAAGAACTGAATAAGATAGATATGTAAGGCGCTATATGATAAGGAGGGGCTGCTTCAAACTATAATAATAAATAATAATAATAATAATAAGCATAGAGATATGAAAGGGAAAATATAAAGTATACAGATAAAAATGAAAGGCACTATATAGTAGATAGATATGAAAGGCACTATATGATAGATAGATAGATAGATACACTTCAAAAAATGAAATCTAAGCAAGTGAAAAGTATTTATACCATGATATTAAATCTTGTTTTCCTTATTATAAGAATTATTGACTTGTTAAAAGACTTGTATTTACAATTATTTGCTTTAAGAAATCTTGTCAAGTAATTTTTGCTTACCCCATTGGCAGATTATTTTGCTAAATAAAAGGCAAACAACTCTCATTTAAAGTTTTTTTTGTCTAGTTTTTGCATATGCATTTTTTGCAGTGTAGATAGATAGATAGATAGATAGATAGATAGATAGATAGATAGATAGATAGATAGATAGATAGATAGATAGATAGATAGATAGATAGATAGAAAAGGCGCTATACAGTACACAGAGACGGTAGACTATTTTATAGACGTATATGCACTCCTCTCTATCGCCACATTTCAGGTAGTCCACCTTTCTAACAAGACCAGCATTAAATAAAAGCCCTCATTTGATATTTTATTGCATTTTTCGCAGCTCTAGTAAGGAAAAGGAAACCTTGAGACCTGGGAAAGGATTTCCAATCCCTGATGCTTAATACAAAAGCACATGATCCTCCAGCTTCTACGGTTTCCCCTAATTGTTTCCTTTCCATGTATTTTTAACATCTTTTGTACTTGGCAGCAGATCCCGGCCGTCTCTTTTTGATCCGACTGCCAAGGCCACACCATGGATCAGTAGCCTGATAATGCGCCTCCATTGGGTATTAAGGTACCACCCAAGGCTCTCATTAGAATTGCAGTTTTACCAATCATTTAGTTCAAGGCGTCAAAGGTCCCTTTTGTTCTTATTATTCATTACATTTCATTTATTGACCCCCTCCATTCCCTGAACCCCCCACTCCCTTCCAAATCTCAAATGATATAAGATATAAAAGATTTTCCTCACTTTTGCTTTAGTGAGCCCTCCACACAAGCAGACACTCATTGCATCAGACTATTCAGGAAATGGTAACCAGACTCCCTCACATGTCAGCCTCTGACTCCAGTCCTGGAGAAGACTGCACAAATTAAGCCTTTTTTTATTATTATGTATATAGTGCCATTCACATTTAATCAATTCATTAGAGCTAATCAGAACTTGCATTACTTGTGCCAAAAATAAAAGTGTAAAACAAAAGGAATAAAAGCCAGGCAGTCTGTGACAGTAGATGTGACAAGGGCAAGCCGGGGGTGAATAAATAAATAAAGCCAAGTCGAGACAGTTGAGAAAATATCACGGCGTGAATAAGGATGAAGTACTGTAGCAGATAAGGTCACGGAGGAAAAGGTGAGCCGCCGCCAGCGTCTCGGCACTCGGCCAGTGCTGCAAAAGACACAGAAAATCACACGGTGAGGGAAAGTGTTAGAGGGTCCGCTTATCACTACAAATGACAGAACATGGTGGAGTAATAAACCATAACCAGGAAAGGATTCAAAAAGGCAGAGGCACCCATTTGACTTACTGAACACACCGCAATTGTAAAAAATGATTAGAGGAGAACGAAAAAACAAGGAGAAGAAATTCCGACACATTCTTAAAAATATGCATCTAACTACCTAGCAATCTGTTTTATGGTGCCTTTCACATCTATCTATCTATCTATCTATCTATCTATCTATCTATCTATCTATCTATCTATCTATCTATCTATTATATAGTGCCTTTCACATCTATCTAACTATTGTGATGGACAGCCAGTTCCCATGCCCGGCAGGGACGCTCCTGCTGCTTATGTTCTGGGGGAGCCACCATGGACAGTCCAATACCTCCCCCGGGATGCTTGGTGGCAGCCTCACTGGCCAACGGTGATTCCCCAACCACCCGCAGGGCTCCATGGGAGATGGAGTCCTCCACAGCTTGGTTTGGGTCCGGGGTGGCCGCTAGGGGGGGCTGTCTGCTTCCAACAGCCCGGCTGGACAAGTCTTCAGCCCCACCAGGACCAGGTGGTCAATCACCTGGAATGCTTCCGGGTGGGCTATAAAAGGGCCCAGCCACCACCACTCGAGGAGCCAGAGCTGGGAGGAAGGAGATGAAGCTTGAGGAGGAGTGGTGGTAGAGGAAGAAAAGTGTGTTGTGGTTTAGTGTGTGGTATTTGGGACTGTGTATTGCCTGTGGGTCACGGGGAAGACGTGCGCCCACGGGTGAAGAAAAATAAAATCTTTGTGCATTTTATACGTGCCTCCGTGTCCTTCTGTGTTGGGTCAGGCGCCTATATAGCAACTTTGTTACACTATCTATCTATTATATAGTGCCTTTCATATCTATCTTTCTATTATATTGTGACTTTCATTTCTTTCTATCTATCTATCGATCTATCATTTATATATTGCCGTTTACATCTACCATTTATATAGTGCCTTTAACATCTATCTATCTATCTATCTATCTATCTATCTATCTATCTATCTATCTATCTATAAAGAATATTCCATATTTTATGATTTTATAACATTGAAACCGAGTGCATTGAATTTGTCTTTTTTTGCCACTGATCAACAGAAAAAAACTCTTTAATGTCAAAGGGACAAGTGATCTCTACAGGGTGCTTTACTTTAATCACAGATATTTAACACAATATAAGTATTCATCCCCTTTAATGTTACATACCTAAATCATCACTGATGGAGCCAACTGGTTTAGAAGTTCCATAATTCATTTACTGGAGATCCCCAGCACCTGAATGTGGAATGGGCAACTTGTGGGGAGTCAGTATGGAGGGATAACCAATACAATGAAGACAAAGGAACACTCCAAGCAAATCCAGGAAAAGCACAAGCCAGGGTTTGGAGATGAGAAAATCTCCAAGTTGCTGAATATCCAGTTAAATCAATCATTGAGTAACGGAAAAAGTATTACTGTAAATTTGCTAGAGCAGACCAACAGCAAAAAGTGAAGACGAAGAGTGAGGTGATTGTGTGATTTGGGGCGATACAAAAAATAAGTTGTTGTTGTTGAATCCACGTGTTTGACAGTATGAGGTGATCTGAATACTTTCAGGTTTGACCCCTTTGTAATGTCCCCTCAAATATCTGAAGGCGTCTGAAGACTTTCTGAATCTACAGGTTTGACCGTTAATCATGTCGCCGTGAAATATCTGTAGGGTTCTGAATACTTTCTGGACTTAAAAGTTAGACCGTCTGTCATTTCCTTTTGGATATCTGAAGGGGTCTAAATACTATCTGAATCCACAGGCTTGACTGTCTCTCATGTCCTCTCAAGTATCTGAAGGGGTCTGAGAAGTTTCCAGAACTACAGGTCTGACCATCTCACATGTTCCCTCAGATATTAGAAGGGGTCTAAATACTTTCTGAACTGACAAGTTTGACCCCTCTGTCATATGCCCACAAATATTAGAAGTGGGTCATAATTACTTTTATGAATCTACAGGTTTGGCCCTGTTATGTCCTCTCAAATATCTGAAGGGGTCTGAGGACTTTCCAAATCTACAGGTCTGACCATCTCTCATGTCTCCTCAGATATCTGAAGAGGTCTGAAGACTTTCTGAATCTAAAGGTTTGACCATCTCTCATGTCGCTGTGAAATATCTGTAGGGGTTTGAATACGTTCTGAACCGACAAGTTTGACCCGGAACCGACAAGTTTGACCCGCCTGTCATGTTCCCTCAGACTTTCTGAATCTGCAAGTTTGATTGTGTCTCATGCCCCCTCAGATATCTAAATGGGTCTGAAAACCTTCTTAATCCACAGGTTTTTCCTGTTTGTGAAGTCCCCTCAAATATATGAAGGGGTCTGAAGACTTTCTGAATCTACAGATTTGACCATCTTTCACGTCCCCGTTAAATAGCTGTACAGATTTGAATACTTTCTGAATCCACAAGTTTGACCCCTCTGTCATGCCCCCACAAATATTACAAGGGGGTCACAAATACTTTTATGAATCTACAGATTTGACCCTCTTATGTCCTCTCAAATATCTGAAGGGGTTCTGAATACTTTTTTAATCCACAGGTTTGACCCATCTGTTAAGTCCCCTCATATATCTGAAGGGGTCTGAAGACTTTCTGAATCCACAGGCCTGACCATCTCTCATGTCCCCTCAGATATTAGAAGGGGTCTAAATACTTTTTGAACCTATACGTCTGACCTTCCCTCATGTCTCCTCAGATACCTGAAGTTGTCTAAAGACTTCTGAATCTACAGGTTTGACCCATCTGTTAAGTCACCTCAGATATCTGAAGAGGTCTGAATGCTTTGTGAACTGACAAGTTTGACCCCTCTGTCATGCCCCCTGAGATATCTGAAGGGGTCTGAAGACTTTCTGAATCCACAGGCTTGACAAGCTCTTATGTTCCCTCAGATATTAGAAGGGGTCTGAGTACTTTTTGAACCTACACGTCTAACCATCTCTCATGTCTCCTCAGATATCTGAAGTTGTCTGAAGACTTTTTTAATCCACTGGTTTGACACATCTGTTAAGTCCCCTCATATATCTGAAGGGGTCTGAAGACTTTCTGAATCCAAAGGCTTGACCATCTTTCCTGTCCCCTCAAACATTAGAAGGGGTCTAAATACTTTTTGAACCTACAAGCCTGACCTTCCCTCATGTCTCCTCAGATACCTGAAGTTGTCTGAAGACTTTCTGAATCTACAGGTTTGACCCATCTGTTAAGTCCCCTTAGGTATCTGAAGAGGTCTGAATGCTTTGTGAACTGACAAGTTTGACCCGTCTGTCTTGTCCCATCAGATATCTGAAGGAGTCTGAAGACTTTCTGAAGGTACCGTACCCTAGAGATGTTCCAGTAACAGGTAACCTAGCATCTCCCAGAAACAACAGGGTAGCATCCCCGGCCAGTGGGCTTCTTGGCAGGACTTCTAATGGCCTTGTCAGCCCACCAGGACAGAGTGAAACTGCAGAGCAGTCCCCGACCTGACGTGATCCAACTTCCCAACATCTAAAAATGGCTAAAGAAGGCAGATACACCTGAGCTGTGCGTTTTAAGACAACAGACAGAACCTCTTTAATTTTATTTTTTTTTTGTTGCCGACAAGTGGTCTTGTGTGAGTTGAACTTGGCCCACTGAACAATGATCAGTCCAAAAAAAGAAATTAATTAATAAATGATCTAATGTTTTGATCACTGGAGAATTCGCCCTTTGATATAATCTGTCTTCCGCCATAAAAATTTAATTTCTCTGCTGTAAACTCACCTTGCTTGATGTGTCAGTAAATAATGGAGGTTCAGCAGGAGGAGAGAAAATAAATAAAAAAAGAAAACTTTTGAGCTTCGAGTTTGAATTCGGAAAGCCAAAACGTTTGTCTGTTGCACGGGGTCTCTTCTTCCAGACGCGTGATTGAGCGTTTGAAGTCACAGCAGACTTGCATACTAATGACGGCGAAAAACGGAGCCCTTTGAAGACGCCTGGGAGTTAGTGACGGCTTGTCACAATAAGGCATCTCGCGCTGTTAGATCTCTGTCGTCGTTCTCAATTCTTCTTAAAACAAATGTGGATAAATGCTTACTTATTAGTCACTTCCTCGCCTTGTTTTATTTTGGCAACTTCAGAGGTGATAGGAGTGGATTCAGTGGGGGGCAGGGGGGAGGGGGGTTACTTGATTTTATTCATTCAAAGTTGGACTTTCTTCACATTTTCTACAAAGATGCAGTTTGTCTATCAAGTTCAAAAACTGATTTATTCTTGATAAATTTTTCCGTTGAATAACCTCTATATTATACGTTGCACGGATTAGTAATTGAAAATGTGCGAGAAATAGATGTAAAACAAAGCCTTAAATAGCCATCGAAAAGCAAAAAAAAAGGCTTAGGCCACCCCGATTTGGGACGTTCACAACAAATGTGACTTCACGAGGCGCAAGTACACGACGAGCAAGAATAACTGTGTCACGTATTTGTAATTTTAAAATGGGTGTGTCACGTTAAATGTTTAAAGCTTGCGTCTCCTCCAGACCACGAGGGGGCGACCACCCTGGTGACTTTGGGAACCACGGGAACGGAGCTTGGAAGCTCAACCCTATAGGGCCCGTGGTCACCGCCAGGGGGCGCCCCAATGCCTGAGGAGCCCTTTTCACAATTGCAACAGAAACTTGTCATTCGTCACCCTCTGAGGTCCATAGAGGCCTAAGACCCCTAGTAAAGGATCAGAAAAATAGTCTGAAATGATACCCGACATACTTATGTTTGACAATCTGTCATTTGTCATCTTCTGGGTGTGGCTATTAGAGGGATGGGACCACCAGGGAAAAATCGCATAATCAGAAATATGATCATAGTCGTAATCAGCAACCTCGAAATGGCATAAAACCCCACTCCACATGCCAGTATCGTTGGGAACTGGCAGTACGAAGCACTAAAGACGTCTCTTCGGAGAATCCTTGGGTACCGTAGGTTTGACTTTATGTTGCAATGAGGCACATGACCTGCATTATGAGGGAGCGTCCGTTACGGCATTATAGCCATGTGGTGAGATTACCTGAGGGTGATCAGGCTCGCAGGACCCTCATTGGTGAGGACTTGAGTGGCTGGACCAGGCAATGTAACACCTGGCTGCGGCAGACAGATGCTCATTTCTGGAGGGTGGGACAGGACCGCATGTCTGCCTGAGGGGTTACCAACTGGGACCCCAAGCTGTTTCGTCATGTAGTGGATGTGGCAACGCGCTCTACCAGTGCAGGCTTCCCCAACCTGACCTGACCTGATATCATTCTCCCAATGTGCAATATAGACCTTAAGTCAACTAGTGCAATTTGTATATTTTGTAAAGTACTTTTATTACTATTCAGTTTGTTATTATTTTCTCTCTTCTTGTCTTTTTAACTCTTATGCCTCACACTGAGTCGACTGCATCTTCAATTTCGTTGTTCCTTTGTAAAAGTGACAATGACAATAAAGATCTATCTATCTATTGTGGCGAGTGGCTGGGGGTGGTACCCAGCTGTGGTGCCATGGAGGACCAAAAGAGGGCTTGTGTCTCCTCCAGACCACGAGGGAGCGACCGCCCTGGTGACTTTGGGAACCACGGGAACGGAGCTTGGAAGCTCAACCCTATAGGGGCCTGTGGTCACTGCCAGGGGGCGCTCCAATGCCTGAGGAGCCATGGCCCCTTACTTTCGCAACACCTGGAAATGCTGGGGGGAAAAAGACCAGGGACACCCAGGGTGTGCAGCTGGTACTTCTGCCACACTGGGGAGTGCCGGTGGAAGATTGTCGGGAAGCACCTTGAGCACGCCCGGGTAGGGATAAAAGGAGCCGCCTCCCTCCATTCGTTGGCTGGAGTCGGGAGAGAAGAAGGACAGAGCTTGGTGGAGAGAAGTGGAGGTGGTGAAGAAGGCATTTAGAAAGGCCTGGACTTTGGGGGAGTTCTGGAGTTGTGTTCACCTTGTAAATAGAGTATCTATATATATAATTCACTAAGGCAAGACACCCATGGAAAGCACGCCGGAAGGGGCGTGGATTCACTAAGCCGCCGACAAGTAAGACGCCCATGGCGCACGCAGGAAGGAGCCACGCCCACCATGTCTAAGACCATTGGATACGACGACAACTCGCAGAACCACGCCCACCAACTCGGACACGACAACACAGGAAAAACGTCGTCATTTATGTTCGTCTGTCGTGGAGTCCACATGGAGCTCTGAGCCACGTTGACTGTTCATAGAGGCATGTTTCTCCGGAAGTGAATCGCTACAGTATATGCAGCGTGTAAAACGGTTTGCGAGGGGTCTCCCATGGGATCATTAAAACAATCCTTTAAAACTGAGGTTAAAACACAATGAAGGAAGCAGTCTTTAAAGACCAATAAGCCCTGTGCCTCTGTTTCATTACCGTCTCACCTGCTTCACCAATGAAGGCCCTGCAACAGCCGAGACGCTCTGTCAGCAGCTGACCTTCTCTGTGCCTGACCGGTTCACACAGAGGCAGCGCGAGAGACAGACAGAGGCACACACACAGGCAGCGCCAGAGACAGACAGAGGCACACACACAGGCAGCTGGTGGGCGGCTCTCCATGAGTTTCTCTTGCGAGCGGACACATGAGCAGGCAGTGTGTATGCTTCGAGTGCGAGGGTGGACGCGACAGGACCATCTAGGAAAAATCATGTCATGGCTGTGAATCGCTGTATGCAGTTTGTTTGTCACAGATGTGAATCACTGTATGCGGCGTGTAGAACAGTTTGCGAGGGGTGTCCCATAGTCTTACAGTTGGTGGGCAGGTCTCTGTTGGTTGCTCTTGCGAGCGGGCACATTACCAGGCAGTGTGTATGCTTCGAGAGCGTGGGTCGACGCGACAGCACCATCTAAGAAGAATCATATTTGTTGCGGATGTGAATCGATGTATGCGGCGTGTAAAACAGTTTGTTGCGGATGTGAATCGCTGTATGCGGCGTGTAAAACGCTGTATTGTATGTTGCCCTCTCCAGTGTTACATCTTTACATTCACTAACAGTCGTATCCTCAAAACCAACCCCATTTGGACAACTGTGTCTTTCAGGAGGTGTTCACCCATCAATACATAATTATACGGCGTATGCTACGCCGCGGGTTGGCTAGTTTGTAAATAAAGCGAGTGCTGGGTGATTATAACGATAGCTACCTGTCTGTGTCCGGGCTGCTTACCACACTATCTATCTCAGGGGTCCTCAACTCCGGTCCTGGAGGGCCCCAGTGGTTGCAGGTTTTCATTCTAACCCTTTTCTTAATTAGTGACCTGTTTCTGCTCCTAATTAACTTCTTTTGAATTACTTTTATTTAAGACTAAGATCCCTCAATTGTTTCTTTTTCCTTAATTAGCAGTCAAACAATAACGAGGTACAAAATGAGCGAAAATAGGACCATCAAATCATGTCTACCATACAATATCTGAAAATAAAGAATGATGAAGGTCTTAGAAATGCTGATCTGCTCAGGTCCACAAAACATTTTACCGGTGCTCTTAGAAAAGAGAAAATCAACAATTTCAGAAATGTCTGCTAACGCACCACGAGAACAGCAACAAGCCACAGAATTAAAGAACGAGTTTAATTAACAACAAGACTCTGTGCCTAATTAAGCAACTGGTTGGAGTGAAATTGGTTGGAGTTTGAGGCCCTGACTTAGTTGGTGTTCTGTTGGCTCACTCATTTTTCATTTCATTTCTGTTTGGGTGCCATTTAAGGAAAGAAATAAAGCAATTCAGAGGAATGATGAAGAAATTCAGGGGAACAAATCTTAAAAAACAAGCCAATTAAAATGAATTCAAATGTTAAGTTAATTAGCAGCAAAAACAGGTCACTAATTAAGAAAAGGGTTAGAATGAAAACCTGCAGCCACTGGGGCTCTCCAGGACCGGAGTTGGGGACCCCTGATCTATCTATCTTTATTGTGTACCACACTGGGTGAGACTGACCCTAAATTAGATACATTGTTAATTTAACTGTTGTATGATTAAACGTACAGGAGGAGCTCAAATGAACTAATCTTATCGATTAAAAGATCAGCCTAACTGAATTTATGATGCTGACTTTATTGGAAATGTGTTGTTAACTTAAAACCCATTCCAATAACTTACATTAAAAATTTAAATAAACTATTCTCATTGAAAATATACAGTTAATTTTAGCCTCCGATGTGAACTGAACACACAATCAATTGAAACCTGCATTAGATACGAGCAGCACCGTGACCTGTTTCTTCATTTGAAAAGACACAAGAAATTTAAGCCACGTATGTGTCAGAGCAGAATAGCCACCTAAAGCGCGTGTCGCTTACGCTCGTCCGTGGATCACTCACAGGGCTATTCTAAGGTATGCAGTACCACCATGTGTTGAGATGGGGCACCGCCACTAATCGTGTCCTCTCACAGCACTGACAAGATGCCCACTGAGGGCACCAGACTCTGCCCCTTCCAGTTCTGCAGTCGGCAGAAGGAGGCATCACTTAGTGAGCAGAGCGCGACACGGACAGAAGCCCCTGTAAAGTCACCAAAACCTAAGAGGAAGTTATTTTGTTTTGTTTCATTTGTTACCTTGGCACCATTGGACTCCTTTGCTGTCACTTCGGAGAGTCCTTGGGTACCTCTGGTGTGACTGTGTTGCTCATGGGGTCCCGAATGAGGCACATGACCTGCATTGTGAGGGAGTGGCAGTTACGGCACTATGGCCATGTGGCGCGATTACCTGAGGGTGATCTGGCTAACAGGACCCTCATTGTTGAGGACTTGAGTGGCTAGGCCAGGCAACATAACACCTGGCTGCGGCAGAGAGATGGTCATTTCTATAGGGTGGGACTGGACTGTGTGTCTCCCTAAATTAAATACATTGTCAATTTAACTTTTATCTCATTAAATGTACAGTGGAACATTGGGCACTTGTATTTTCTGTTAAAATGCTTAGAAGTAGACGGGGTTGTCGCCCCAACATTTCCTTGTCTGAGATCTCGTAAATCCGGGACCCCGAGCTGTTTCGTCATATGGTGGGTGTGGCACCGTGCTGTAGCATTTAAGGTTCCCCAACCTGACCTGACCTGGTATAACAAAACCTTACTAAGGATTCCTTATGGTGAAGTATGGGAGGAGGTCCAAGGGAGACGGAGGGGTGACACCATGGGTTACCACACTGGGTGAGACCGACCCTTGAATTAGATACATTGTTAATTTAACTGTTGTATGATTAAACGTACAGGAGGAGCTCAAATGAACTAATCTTATCGATTAAAAGATCAGCCTAATTGCTTTATTGGAAATGTGTTGTTAACTTAAAACCCATTCCAATAACTTACATTAAAAGTCTAAATCAACTATTCTCATTGAAAATATACAATTCATTTTAGCCTCCGATGTGAACTGAACACACAATCAATTGAAACCTGCATTAGACACGTGAACGGACTTTGTTGCGCTGCAGTGCCGTGACCTGTTTCTTCATTTGAAAAGACACAAGAAATTTAAGCCACGTATGAGTCAGAGCAGAACAGCCACCTAAAGCGCGTGTCACTTACGCTCGTCCGTGGATCACTCACAGGGCTCCTCTAAGGTTTGCAGTACCACCGCGTGTTGAGAGGGGGCGCTGTCACTAACCATGTCCTCTCACAGCAATGAGAAGACGCCCAGTGAGGGCACCAGACTCCGCCCCTTCCAGTTTCCCGGGTTATATATCACGTGAGTCAACAGAAGAAGGTGTCACTCAGTGAGCTGAGTGCGACACGGACGGAGCTCCTGTGATGTCACCAAAACATAAGTTATTTTGTTTTGTTTAATTTGTTACTTTGGCACCATTGGACTCCTTTGGCATCTCTTCAGAGAATCCTTGGGTACCGCTGATGTGACTTTGTGTTGCTCATGGAGCCCTGAATGAGGCACATGACCTGCATTGTGAGGGAGCGTCAGGCACGGTACTACAGCCATGTGGCGCCATTACCCAAGGGTGGTCCGGCTCACAGGATCCTCATTGTTGAGGACTGGAACAGCTGGGCCAGGCCAAGGGGATGCCCACGTAACACCTGGCTGTGGCAGACAGACGATCATCTGGAGGATGATACTGGACTGCATGTCTGCCTGGTGGGGTTACCAACCGGGACCCCGAGAAGTTTCATCGTACCAGTGTATGCACCCCAACCTGACCTGACCCGGTATAACAACACCTTACCAAGGATTCTTTATGGTGTAGTATGGGAGGAGGTCCAAGGAAGACGGAGGGGTGACACCATGGGTTACCACACTGGGTGACACTGACCCAAAATTAGATTGATTGTTAATTTAACTTTTGTCTGATTGATTGTACAGTAGAACATTGGGTGCTTGTATTTTCCATTAAAACGCATAGAAGCAGACAGAGACGTCGCCCCAACATTTCCTTATCTGGGATCTCATAATCCTTCACTCGTCCACAACTGCTAAACGGAGTCCTATTTGGGAGCACTTCGAAAGATGAAAATGAAAGACGAAAGACGAGCACCCAGCAAACTGAGGAACTTCACGTAGAAACCCCAAAAGCAGGCCGTCCACCACAACCTACATCGCCTACAAGAAACACGCCTGCCGTTTGAGAGCTTGGGCTGCAGCAAACCCACCATAGCGGCAGCACTGGCAAGGATCAAAAAATGTAACGACTGATAATCAGAGGAAATCACACAGAGGGGTGTGTGCCAGACGTGTTCCCAATCAATGAAGTTGAGGGCAAAGGCTTCTGGCAGTTAATCAATCATCTCGAGCCATGCAACGGAGAAGAAGCAAGAGCTGCAAACTCAGGTAGCCACAGTCAATCAGCTCACACTCGCAGCCGACGTTTGAACTGCTCTAGCAATCAAGAGTCATATCCCAATAACGTGCTGCTGCATGGATGAAGACTGACAGATAATCGGTGGTACGTGAGAAACTACATTTTCCAGGCAGCCGCTGAGGAGTGATAGGCAAACTGCTGGAAGTGAAGACTCGCCGAAAAAATGGGAATGTGTGGTTCAAAAATCGGGACCCCTGGGGCTGTTACAACGAACAACAACAGTCCGTCATTTCCCTACCTGTTCAGTCCTGAACAGGGTCATGGGGGTCTGCTGGAGCCTATCCCAGCTAGCATATGGCACAGGGTGGGGAACAAACTTTGGACAGGGTGCCAGTCCATTGCAGGGCACACACTTTAGAAATGCCCCAGTTCACCTAACCTGCATGTCTTTGGACGGTGGGAGGAAACTGGGAGAGAACAAGACAACTCCACGCAAGAAGGACCCTGGACGCAAACCCTGATCTCCTTAACGCGAGGGAGCAGCACTACCACTACGCCACCGTGTCGGCCCCCAAATAACGACAGCAGCATTTTATTTCTTGCATAGCCCCCAAAATCACACGTGGAAGGCCTCAATGGGCTTTAACAGGCCCTGTTTTCCTTTTTCCTCTGCGTCACAAGCTGTATCTAACCCTCAGCTGGTGGGAACAGCTTTGAGAGGATAATACAAATACTTGCCTTGTTAATTCTTGTCCATCTCTCACGTTATTTATGACGTTCGTACAGCCCCCACCCTCTAACAAGACAAGAAGAAAACTCTCAAAAGAAATGGAAGAAATCTTAGAAAAGGGAATTCAGAGAGAGACCCCCTTCCAGGTAGGTTGGCTGTCAAAAAATGAGGTAAATACGACACACAAAATGGAACACCAGTCATCCCCCTCGCAGAGCTGAATGGCCAGTCTATCATGGTCACCTCGGGAATACGACACAACTGTACAAGTGACGTTGCTCTGTCACCGTGTGCCTCGCCAAGTGCAGGCCGGAGCACCACCACAACTCTCAAGGTGACATGTAAGAATAGATGATACCATGCTCTAAATACAGAAACAATCGCATACTGTACACGACAAGTCAAACGTTATAGAACGCCTCCGTTATTCCAGTTTTTTTTCAGGTGTAATCGGTTGAAATGCAATGAATGACCTAAAATGGTGAAAAGGTAAATAGAAAACTGCCACAGGTTTAAATTTATAGATTAGGTTAGCAAAAATTGCAAAAAAAGGAAATTTCAGAATATTACAAACTAGCCGTTCCCTGCGGCTCCGCCCAAGTAGTAGTGAAACAAAACAAACTTCAAAAATCAATACAAATTATTGCACTATTTTTTTTTATCGAGATGAATTTCTATTGATGGCTTTCTGATCCAAGAGCATCTTGATATCCAATATTTTTGGTTTTGCTATCAGGAGTGAGAATGGAGCTGTGATCTCGCCAAGCAGAAAGTAGGTGCACTCTAACGTCAAATGTTGCCACGTGGCCGTGATATCTCTACCAATGAGCAGCTACCCTCTAAAACACACGTAGCTCTGATTTCTCTCTCAAAAACGTCAAACGTTACTCCTTAACAATCTCTAGATGATAATGTCTGCTGAACAAACAGGTATGGCTAGCTAAGTGGAGGCGAGGTCCGCTCCAACTGACTTGAACGGAGGCTGGCGTGTGAGTGAGTGAGGAGCGCCCCGCCCGGCTCCCTACTCCTGAGGTTCTGCCTACCCCTCCTCTCGGCCCGCAGCCTCTCTCTCAGATTCACGCGAATAAATTGGTACTGCAAGGTTATGGCCCAAGGCAGACGCGTGAGTGAGGAGGGCCCTGCCCCCCTCCCCCCCTCCCCACAGCCCAAGGAGTCTCTCTCAGATTCACGCTAATAAATCGGTACCGCAAGTGAACTATGATGCTAGTTCACTATGATAGTACGATAAGAGAAGTCGCAAAATCAACCGGAATGTTAAAGCAAAGTATAGAAAAAATCCCGATCTAAATCCGTTAAGTAGTTCTCTCATGAAAAGTGGACAGACAGACGTTGAATATTATACTGTACTAGCCGTTCCTCATGGCTCCGCCCACGTAGAAGTGAAACAGGACAAACTTTAAAAACCAATAAACAAAAGGTATCGCTAGCTAAGCGGAGGAAACACTGAGGTATACCGACTCCCCATTCCTGACGTCACACTTCCCTCTCCCCTCGGCCCGCGCCCTTAAAAACCCCCTTTGTGTCTTAATGCAGAATTGGACCAGACTGTGGTACTACACCCTCTGAAGTGCTACTTGGACAATACTCCACTGATAATGGCAAGAAAATGGAAATTAAGAAATGAACTGAGACAGACCATTATTACCTGATCAAGGACTTTGTTAAATGGTGCGACTCAAACCACTTACCTGAACACCAGCAAAACCAAGGAGCTGGTGGTGGATTTTAGGAGGCCCAGGCCCCTTATGGACCACGTGATCATCACAGGTGACTGTGTGCAGAGGATATAGACCTATAAATACCTGGGAGTGCAGCTGGATGATAAACTGGATTGGACTGCCAATACTTATGCTCTGTGCAAGAGAGGACAGAGCCGACTATACTTCTTTGAAATCTGAAAATCGTTTCCGTCCAGCACGTCCCATATTTTTAGTTATGATGTTCCAGGTCTTGGACAACTAGGGTGACTGGACAGTAAAGGCGATGCGTTTCAGCATTTAAGAAATAAGTTTGGACTCGAGAAAAGTGAAGCCAAAATTAAGGACGGTGTTGTTGTTGTTCCTGCAATACGTGAACTGATGCTTGACGATGAGTTCAAAAGGAAACTGAAACCCACCGAATCAGCACCCTCATTCGTGCGGGTTGTCCAGAATTTTCTTGACATTCACAGAGCAGATAATTATACTGAGCTTGTGGAGAACCTGCAGAAAGCGTATCAGCTTATGGGAGCCAGAATGTCACTGAAGACACATTTTTGACATTCTCATCGCGACTTTTTTCCACCAAATTTAAGCGATGTTAGCGATGAGTACGGGGAAAGATTTCATCAAGATACAAAGGTGATGGGAATCCGATATTGGGGAAAATTCACTCTGAGCATGATGGATGACTACTGTTGGTGTTTGCAAAGAGAGACGGATGTGCGCAAAAGAGAGTGCCTCAGACAATTTTGGGCACGCTGACCTCACTTTTATATTGAGGTAAATTGACATAAATATACTTTAACGTGTCTCTGGTATCGTCTTCTGGTTTGTTTTCAGAATAAACACATCAAAACAATTTTGGTGGGACGGAGTTCAAACTCCAGATATCATGTTGATATATTATACTGATATTCAAGAGTGTCACAACGGCAATGATGTGTATCTCAAAAACCTGACGCGCTAGCTTAATTCCGATTTCATATATGAAGTCAGTGTAAAAAACACTTAATAGAGAGCTGCTCTGAAGTTCCCAGTAGCAAACAAAAAATATGTTTTTGTAGACCAGTGTTATAGAATCTTTTTTGCACCCATTTTTTTTTCTCCTTTGTTTGTAATTATTTTGTGTTTCTTTTTGTTAATTTAAATGGATTCATCATTAATAAAGCTTCTTCTCTGGCTTCAGCCTTTAGGCCAGAGGTTTTTACGGTTTCCTCTCCCTTGAAGGTCTTGTAGACTTGTGACGTTTAAAGTGTAAGGAACATAAGAACATTAGATATCTGACAAACGAGAGAAGATTTCCTAAGCTCTTCACGTAAATAAGTTATTCCTTGATTCAGTCTTCAATGCACTTCTGCTGATGTCCTCGATTACGTGATTCAACCTTAAGTCGAAAAAATGTGGCTGGATCTCCTTAATCATTAATGTCTTTGAGGATTTTGAACATCTGGATGAAGTCCCCCATGCAGACTCCTCTGCTTGGGACTAAACAGAGTTAACTTTCACGAAAATGTTCTTAATATCCTGGCCTGGCAGGAAACAGATAACTAATTATTGAGACGTACCGGGAGAAAAGGCAAAATAAAAGAAATAAAATCTAAAGCAAGTGACTGAAACCCAGATGAGAGGCAAAAATGAAAGGCAAAAACCAGGCAAGATATGAAGATCGATTAGCAAAACGAGAGTTTTTAATTGTGTTTAAAGGATTTATCCATAAAATCACATCTCGTCAATGAACCTGAAGTCACGACCCCAGAGACCACGCCCCTAGAAACGCAGGACGCAGCCCTAACGGCGGTTACGCGCCTAAGATTCAGCCCTGATCACGACACTTAAGTTCCATGATGCACTTGGTTGCTCTCCTCCGCTCAGCTTCATGTGCTGCTAAGTCTTTCTTGTAGAGTGGGTCTCACGCTCACGCGGTCTCGCGATTCCATTAGTATGCACCATATATTTTTGAACGCTAATAAGGTAAGAATTAGCATGAAAGCAAGCAACACAAAAATCCTGAAACGGGGACGCCCACCGAAAAAAAAAGATGGCGTGGTGGCATATGGGTAAAAATATCAAAGTTTGTCAAAATTCAACAATTTAAAAAATGGAATCCGGATGTCCTAAAACCCCACAATTGATGTACAGATTGTAAAAATCCATCCAGGATTTTTCACAGAAAATGAAGACATTTGGCTGGTCGTAGCACAGGTGGACGTTAATGGACTAAAAGCCAGAAGTCTACGTGACCATCATCATCAAGTCCTTCCGTGAGAACCCTAAATCCAAAGAGGACTGTTTCATTTATGTTAGGTAGAATGACCAGAGGGGACTGGGTGGTCTCATGGTCTGGGACCCCTGCAAATTTAATTTTTTTTCTCCAGCCGTCTGGAGATTTTTTTTTGTTTTTTCTGTCCACCCTGGCCATCGGACGTTACTCTTATTCTATGTTAATTAATGTTGACTTATTTTATTTTCTTACTGTGTCTTTTATTTTTCTATTCTTCATTATGTAAAGCACTTTGAGCTACTGTTTGTATGAAAATGTGCTATAGAAATAAATGTTGTGCATTTGCTCCTTGCTTCTCCATCAATGTTCCTCCAGTTATTCTGTTTTTTCCTCCCACATCCCTAAAGATCTCAACTTCCCAAACTGCTGTTCCTGCAGGTCAGATCAGCTGGGTAGCTCTATCCAGACTTCCCTGTCCCCAAAGTCTTTCTAGAGAATTCCCAGGCGCCCAAAGCCAACCGAAAGATAAAAATCCCTCCAAGAGTCTCCTGGGTCTGCTGTCGACACCCCAGGATTGGCTGATCCCTAATGATGCGACAAGTTATTTTAGCTGGAGATTCCAAACTGTTTCTGCCTGAGGGGGTGTGAGGGGACCCCAGGGTGTAGGGGTGGCCTACCATAGTGTTGTAGGGATAAGCCCTGGACCTCAACCAACCTCAAGTGGATTACACCTTATTGATCAATTCTCGGATCACAGACACCACCGATGTAAGGTGTCATGCCAGCAATGCAGGTCGACACTTTAGAAGGATGAGAAGAGCCTGTCCACATCAGGTCAGTTCAGATCAAAAGAGAATTTACGAGATGATTATTTCACTCTAAAATTACAGGCTTAGCAATGAGTGGAGCAAGTTTAAGTGACAAGGTGCAAGCAGGGAGATGAGCCTGTGGGCACTTCCAGCACTCGTGCTATAATCTTTCTAGGTTGATGTATGTTGCAAAGATGAAAGCATGTCAGAGCTGCAGTAAAATTTATAATTCTCTCTCTCTTTTTCACTGACAGCTATACAAGTTCCTTATTTTGGTGTCCTCTGCTTCCTCCTGATTTCTTTCTTTTTATGTCAAGAGTTGGAAAAGGGGGTAATAAATTGTGAATATTGTTATTGATCAAAATTTAGCCCAAGGCTGATGCCACAGCGTATAGTAAAATCCACAGCATAGGTGTCAGAGCGAGAAAAGATAATTAAAACGGAGTGTAACAGGTATGGAACAGGAGCCGTGATTAATGCCTCAAATTCATATACACACAGACACACACTCTTATCTTTCTGCAGTTTCTTCTCCTTTCAGCAATTCTTACAATGCACTGTGCCGCTCTTCAGCCCACCTCACACTCATCCCACCACAAACACAGCCTGACGCATTCTAGCGAGGTCAGCAGGACTCTTTTACAACCACGAGACAAACGACGGCACTCGGACCACCATGTGCAGCAGGGGAAAGGGGGGATTCAATCGAGGGAGAATCTGAGTCCAGATAATCCATTAAGATAAAAAAATAAAACTGGATTGGGTAATCAAATGCTTATTTAGTGTCTTGTTAATCAAACAATCAAAAATAAGTGTTTGACGGGCAATATACACATAATGTCAGCGCTCACCTCGAATGTACTGGGGCAACAGGGGAGACCACTCGGATAAATAAATACAAGAGGCGCAAGAAAACAGATAGAAAGACAGACAGACAGACAGACAGATAGATAGATAGATAGATAGATAGATAGATAGATAGATAGATAGATAGATAGAGTAGTTGGCAGGATTAGACAGATCGATAGATGTGAAAGGCACTATATAATAGATAGATAGATAGTGTGAAGGACAGCAGGGTCCCATGCCCGGCAGGGACGCCCCTGCTGCTTATGTTCCGGGGGAGCCACCAGGGGCACTCCAGTACCTCCCCCAGGACACTTGGTGGCAGCCTCCATGGTTGACGGTGATTCCCCAACCACCGGCAGGGCTCCATGGGAGATGGAATCCTCCACAGCCTGGTTGGGGCCTCGGATGGCCGCTAGGGGGAGCTGCATGGACTCAGCAGCCTGGCTGGACGAATCTTCCGCCCCACCCGGAGGTGCAATTAGGACCAGGTGGTCAAGCACCTGGAATACTTCCGGGTGGGTTATAAAAAGGGCCAGCCACCACCACTCGAGGAGCCAGGGTCGGGAGGAGGAGGACTACGCTTGTGGAGGAGTGGTGGTAGTGGAAGAAGAGTGTGTTGGGATTTAGTGTTGGTGCTTTGGGACTGTGTGGCACAGGGAAGACGTGTCCCACAGCTGAAGAAAAATAGTATAGTATTTGTACTTTTTATACATGCCTCCGTGTCTTTCTGTATCGGATCAGGCACCTATACAGCACCTTTGTTACACTGGCGTAGTCGGCAGGATTCCAGCTTGTCCATTTAGACTGGGACCTGCATAAAAATTTGTGTAACGGCCTGGCACAGCACCCAGAGGCACGTATAGCTCAGCGCGGAGAGCGCACACAGCACCGCAGCGGCGAGCGCACTCCAGAGGCAGAGAGTATGCTCTATTTGAGTACAGTTCTGAGAGTGCCCTTTGGACTGCAGCGCGGGGCACGGTGCCGGAGGTACGCACGAGTAGGACTTGCCGGCGGACACGCGCAGCACAGCGCTGGGAGAGCGCGCTCGCAGCTGCAAGAAAGCCTGCGCAGCACAGCACAACTGAGGCTGCCAAAGGACTCCTACAGATACCACGCTATGGGGAAAAAGAAAGCCGGGTGAACACAGAAGCCAGCCGCTAGACGCCGCCATGCCAACAAGCACCACGGGCTGCAGCCGGAGGTAGGTGATGAGCACAAGGGTGAAGGGCTGCGGGAAGGGTTTTCCACGTTCGCGTCAGCCTAACTCCTAGACGCCGAGGGCCGAACCACCTGTTGGTGGGCAGATGGCGTCTGTTCGTGGCGTGACGGCGGAGAGAGCGAGGGAGAGAGCGAGGCTGGGCTGTGTCTTTCCTTCGGCCCGATTACTCAGCTGAAGGAGGAAAGCCCGGAGGAGTTTCCCAACGCGGTGTCTCAGCTAGAGGAGCAGGAGCTCCTCTCCGAAGCAGGTAAAGGGGGGGAGGTAGTGTGTCAGCTGCCCGCCGAGGAAAGTTTGCAGGCAGTGGTGACGAGCCTCTCTGACTTTTAAACGGGCCTACGGAGATTCCGCAGGGTCTTGATGGCTTGCGGTCGGCGGGAGGGGACAAGGGGAGTTCAAGACCACTGCCGACTGAAAGTATTAACTTTTCTTGGGCTGTAGAGGAGTTGAAACATGTTCTTTTTCCTCTGCAGTCCCTAGTTAAGGTTTTTCAGGTCCTGCAGGAGACGAAGGAGGACTTGGACAGGAAGATCGGCGCCCTGATGGTGGCCGTTGTTAAATGGCTGGAGACACGGGGGGCGTCAGCCTCTTGCCTGCAGGACACAGCATGTCAGGTAGGTGAAGCCTGGGCCATAGAGGAAAGGGGGTAGAGCGCAACGGCTGCGGTTATGATCAGTGCTGCTTGCCAGGCCGCCCCGCCCACTACACAAGACGCCGCCATGTGGACCGACACTGTGGCGGGGGAACGTGCGGAGAGGCAGCTGGTGGATGTCGGCTGCCAAACAACTCCATCCCCTCTGCCGGCACCGGTCTCGCAGTCGTCTAAAGGGGTGCAGGCGGCACAGGGTCTCCCTTCTTCCCATAAGGGGACCCAGACCGTCAGTACACCCCAGAGGAAGAGGAGGACCCGGACAAAGAGGTCGGGAACTCCTAACAAGGTGCAGTGTAAGCCCGTCAGTGTGACAGTACAGGAGGGCTACGCTGCGGAGGGGCGAACATGTCATGAGCCCTCCTCGGAGCAGACGAAGGGGCAGGAATGTGGCACATGGAAGACGTGTCCCACAGCTGAAGAAAAATAAAAGTATTTGTACTTTTTATACGTGCCACCGTGTCTTTCTGTGTCGGGTCAGGCCCCTATATAGCGCCATTGTTAAAATAGATAGAGAGCGTAGTTGGCAAGATTAGATAGATTGATAGATGTGAAAGGCAATATATGATAGATAGATAGCGTAGTTGGCAGGATTAGATAGATAAATAAATGTGAAAAGCACACAGATAGATGAAAGGCATTATATAATAGATAGATAGATAGATAGATAGATAGATAGATAGATAGATAGATAGATAGATAGATAGATAGATAGATAGATAGATAGATGAAAGGCATTATATAATAGATAGATAGATAGATAGATAGATAGATAGATAGATAGATAGATAGATAGATAGATAGATAGATAGATAGATAGATAGATAGATAGATATGAAAGGCACTATATGATAGATAGATAGATACCACTCCGTCTGTTTGTTCAATCTTAATCTGTCCCTCAACAGCGGTCACTAGAAAACCGAAGCAGGCGCATGCATCATGGCACCAGCATAGTTTCAATGTGCTGCTCCTTTGTTTTCTTTTTCCCACATTTTATGAGTGTTACCATTGATTTCAATGGAAGAAGCGTTTGGCTGAAAATGTTCAGAAACGGCTGCATGCTGGAGTTTTCTAAACTGTTTTGCTGCTGTAACGCTTAGACATGAATACTGTTATTGAAAACAACATGAAGTACATTTTCAAGGAGTTTACGAGCGTTCTGATCAAGCACTTTAGCGGTGCAAGTGGGCCCTAACTGCTTGCCTGTGAGTTTTTTCATTTTTTTTGTTTGAAATCCCTCCACATTTGGTGAGTTTTTGGACAAGTTTTAGAGTTGTTTTTTTGTGGCCGGGTATAAGAACAACGGGCCAAATAGGTGAAGAATAATTGGGACACTAACCGTCCAACAAAAATAAAGCATCCCAGCCCTCTTCGGCAAAATTAAATAAAATGAATTGGCTGCTTTGCTGTTTGTAAGTTGGGTTTGTTTCAGTGGACCTCATGCCAAAAATCTTGACCCTGTGCTCAATGTGAGCTGTTGCTACATCACAGGATACCTAAAACCGACACCCGTTAATGCCCTCTACATGTTGGCCGGCATTGCTCTCCAGGCATAAGACGAAATGTAGCGAGTAAACAGGAAAAACTAAAGCAACTAGAGGACCCCTGACACCCACTGTATCGCCATATCAATGTCGCCAAATCTTGTAAAAGCTTTATGCTCGAGAAACCTCTAGACTCAATGGCAACAGCAACAAGGTTGGACTTATGGAGCGAACGCATCCGATAACATCAGAAATATCAACACAATCAACAGCATTAGCACAGAAATGAGAGAACATCTACCCGCTGGTGGTGACCTAGAGTGGCCAACATGGAAAAGCCTTAACCGCCCGCGCACCAGGACTGGCAGATCCAAAGTCAACTTGACCAAGTGGGAATACTGTGATGACAGAGACCTGTGTGACTGCGGGGTAAGACAGGCCATGGAACACCTCCTGATCTGCAGATTCTTGGATGAACCATGCACCATGGAGGACCTCACCGCGGCCACCAACAGAACCATAGCCTGTGCTCGCCATTGGAATGGCATATGAAACTTTTGGTTTTAAGGACTTGAGGAGAAGAAGAAGAAGAACAAGAGGAGCTCCATCCAGCAGTCAACTCTGCTCGTCAAAAGATGCCTACTTTTGGGTAGCTGGGCTTCTTATGTTATGCAGACCGGAAGAGGCGGGGCTAAGCACCCTCATTGGGCGGTTTCTCAGTGTTTTGGGGAGAGAAGGAGAAAAAATTGTTAGCGACAGCGGCCCCTCTCACCCTGACGGGTTATTACAGTACATACCTCAAATGTACCCATGCAGGCCATTACACAGAGAATGTGATTTTATTTACCATTAGTTTGTGGATTAGCAGCTTGGTTTCAATTCAATAAATTTATTTTAGTCGTTTCTTTGCCAGCCACATAGTTGTTTTGGCTTTTTGTTGTTTCACGTTAACCGCCTTTCATTAGGAAAACTACAGCAAGGCAGGCAACTGAATGACAGAAAAATCCCCAAACTGTGAGTGTGCAGGTGGTGAAGGAGCACCCTTGTCTGTCCCGTCCTTCCCAGTCAACTGTCAATTGTTTTCTCGAGCGTCAGCAGAACTTTGGCCCAGTAGAACTTCTCTGAATTCCTTTTTCTATCGACTCTTTTTGTGTCCCCGCCGTTAAAGAGTTTCATAAGGCGGCTGGAATTATACATCATTAAGAAATATTGTGTGCCCACAGCGGAGCCAAGAGAGGATGTCATCTCACATTTAGGAAACTCAGGGCGGTTTCCTTTATGTTTCGCTCCGTGCTCCACGGTATAAAACTCGCTTAAAACAAGGCCCTTTTTTATGGAGAAATTTCTATGCACCCACATTAAAAAAGCGCCTCTAAATCTTCTGTTAAATAAAAAGCAGACTCGAGACACACATGGCTATTATATAAATCTCAGTTTTATGGCTGCGGCATTACATGTAAAATTTGTAACGTGAGAAATGAATGTTTTTTCCATGAAAGCGACTGTAAATTCTAAAATGTCATCCCGTTAATTTACGGCGCCGCAGAGTACAACTGACGTGGGACCGATCACTTAACACAGGACAAGTTGCAGTTGCACTGATTTGACAAGTTATTAAATTCCAGCCGAGATTGAAGAGCGCTCTCCGTGCTGACACTGACAGAATGTCTAAAGCCGCCCTTAAACTTTAAGCTGCCTAAACTCTTTGCCATCCACAGGCAGCAGTCTGCTGAGGGGGGGAAAAAAAACAAAATTGCACCTGCACTAAATTATCAAATTTGCTGACCTATGAGATGCCATTAAAACGA
This sequence comes from Polypterus senegalus, assembly GCF_016835505.1. Classification (NCBI taxonomy): domain Eukaryota; kingdom Metazoa; phylum Chordata; class Cladistia; order Polypteriformes; family Polypteridae; genus Polypterus; species Polypterus senegalus. The sequence goes on from NC_053162.1 coordinate 11,677,825, forward strand.
GAGAAAAATAAATAAATAAATAAATAAAATACATGTCAATTCAACGTCAAAATATTTCCGCTAATATACTTAGCTGCTGCCTTGCAGGTGGCTAATTGCACAGGGGAAAACATTTGCTGGAAAATCATGCAGAACTTAACCCTTGACCATGCAGGCAAGAAGAAGAAGAAGAAGAACTATGATCCACCGTAAAATAAAATTATCGCTTTGCTCCATGAGTACTACATTTACATATTTTGGCTGACTTACAACATTTGAGATACAATTGATGCCATTTCTTTTTTTTTTTTTTCCTATTGTAGCACAGGCAGGTCAGGTGACATGTGGAGGGTCACACAGTGTCATCAGTACCAGGATTTGAATCCACAACCTCCACGTTTGAAGTCCAAAGCTTTAACCACGCTATTTAAATGTTAAGGACTGGCACTCACATTACCAAGCTGTGGCAGCCTTCTTTCTTTGCAGTGTACAAATAGAAAGAACTAGCCAACCTGCGGCGTAGCATACGCCGCATAATTATTTATTGATGGCTGAATACTTCCGGAAAGACACAGTTATTCAAATGGGGTGGGTTTGAGGATACAATTGTTAAGAGATTGAAAAGATGGAACTCTGGAGTGCAAACGATGACTGGCAGCCTCAACAGAATCAAAGATCGTGGTGACGTGTCAGGATTGGTATATAAAGGAGAGACTTGTTGATAGGGCGGCACGGTGGCGCAGTGGTAGCGCTGCTGCCTCGCAGTTAGGAGACCCGGGTTCGCTTCCCGGGTCCTCCCTGCGTGGAGTTTGCATGTTCTCCCGTGTCTGCGTGGGTTTCCTCCGGCGCTCGGTTTCCTCCCACAATCCAAAGACATGCAGGTTAGGTGGATTGGCGATTCAAAATTGGCCCTAGTGTGTGCTTGGTGTGTGGGTGTGTTTGTGTGTGTCCTGTGGTGGGTTGGCACCCTGCCCAGGATTGGTTCCTGCCTTGTGCCCTGTGTTGGCTGGGATTGGCTCCAGCAGACCCCCGTGACCCTGTATTCGGATTCAGCGGTTGACTTGTTGATAAATTAGGGATTCTGAAAGCATACGGTCCGTGTCCAGATGGTTGTATTCCCCAATATGATCACAGTAATTTCGGGACAGCGGTCCTTGCCAGTCAAGAGGTCTCGTAATAAAAGAGGAGGTTTGGATAGCGGTGGCAAAGACACCTTGCCGTTATGACAACACTTAGTGTAATGTCGGGATGTGTTGACCTCTGCTGGCCAATGAAGAGCATTGCAAGAAGTACATAGTGCGGCAGGAAGACCAATGTTATGTTCTTGGATGTGAATGGCGGTATCTTCTTGAAAAGCTGCCGAAAACTGATGTGTTGAATTGGAATGAGTTTGTAAGCCAGTGGAGTGTGTTTTAAATGCGTGTTGAGATATCTCCGCACTCTGAACGTTTTGGAACAAATGGTGCATTAAAACATCCATCCATCCATCCATTTTCCAACCCGCTGAATCCAAACACAGGGTCACTGGGGTCTGCTGGAGTCAATCCCAGCCAACACAGGGCACAAGGCAGGAACCAATCCCAGGCAGGGTGCCAACCCACCGCAGGACACACACACACACACGCTCCAAGCACACCTGTTTGGAATGCGTTTGTTTAGTGGAGTGTGTGTTTAAATGTGCTTTGAGATATTTCTGGCGTGTGAAGGTTTTGGAGCAGAGTTGACACTGAAAGGAATTCGTCAGGGAATGTGTTTTGAGATGGTTAGAAAGATATCTGCGTGCGTGAAAGTGTCGCAAATTTTGCATATAAATGTTTGTGTTGAATGAGTATCTATATATCTTCTTAGATATAGAAAGCGACTGAGTTGGTGTTTGGTGAATTGTTGCAGTTGTGATGGTTTAACACTCCAGTACATTGCGGTGAACGCTGGTAACAGTCAAGCGGGTGGGCAGGCGTTCTCGTCCCATGCCCTTAGAGTTGGTGGGCGGGTCTCTGTGAGTTGTCGTTGTATCCTACGGTGTTAGAGTTGGTGGGCGGGTCTCTGTGAGTTGGTGGGCGTGTCTCTGTGAGTTGTCGTCGTATCCTATGGTGTTAGAGTAGGTGGGCGGGTCTCTGTGAGTTGGCGGGCTAGGCTATGCCGTGCGTATCCCATGGTTGTCTTGCTCTTCTGGCAGTGTGAATGCCTCGAGAGACAGGATGGCAGTGTTTGGTGAGTTGTTGCAGTTTGTGAGTTAAAAGTTTGTGAATTAAAAGCTGCGATGGTTTTACACTCCAGTACATTGCGGTGAATGCTGGTAACAGTCAGTCAGGCGGGCGGGCGTGCAGGAGTGCCACCTTCTCCAACTCATATAACATAGCTGGTCTCACTACCGTCCTGTAGACCTTGCCTTTCACTCTTGCTGATACCCATCTGTCACAGATCACTCCTGACACTCTTCTCCACCCGCTCCACCCTACCTGCACTCTCTTTTTCTCCTCTCTTCCACACTCCTTGTTACTCTGTGCTGTTGATCCCAAGTATTTAAACTCATCCACCTTCACCAACTCTACTCCCTGCATCCTCACCATTCCATTGACCTCCCTCTTATTCACACACATGTATTCTGTCTTGATCCTACTGACCTTCACTCCTCTCTAGAGCATATCTCCACTTCTCCAGGGTTTCCTTAACCTGCTCCTTACCCTGCTCCCTACTATCGCTATCAGCAAACATCACAGTCCACGAGGTCTCCTGTCTAATCTCGTCAGTCAACCTGTCCATCACCATTGCAAATAAGAAAGGGCTCAGAGGCGATCCCTGATGTAATCCCACCTCCACCTTAAATGCATCCGTCACTCCTACTGCAGACCTCACCACAGTCACACTTCCCTCGTACATATCCTGTACAACTCTCACGTACTTCTCTGCCACTCCCAACTTCCTCATACAATACCACAGCTCCTCTCAGTCACCCTGTCATACGCCTTCTCCAGATCCACAAAGATGCAATGCAACTCCTTCTGGACTTCTCTGTTCTTCTCCATCAACATCCTCAGATCAAACATTGCATCTGTGGTGCTCTTTCTTGGCATGAAACCGTACTGCTGCTCACTAATAATCACCTCCCTTCTTAACTGATCTTCCACTACTCTGCCCCATAACTCCATGCTGTGGCTTATCAATTTTATCACCCTGTAGTTACCACAGCTCTGCACATCCCCCTTATTCTTAAATATCGGCATCGGTACACTTCTCCTCTCCTCAGACATCCTCTCACTTTCCAAAATTCAATACGTCCCCAAAACCAGACAAGTTAGGTTAACTGGCAGCTCTGACTCGATGGTGTGTGTGTGGGCCCTGTGAAGGACTGGTGTCCACTCCAAGGGGTGTTTCTTCCTAGTAGAGATGCTGGCCCTTCACCACCCTGACAATGTATGTATGTAGTCTCATTTTATTCATTCACAACTTTCCGATCTGACTCAAGTGTCGATGAATGTATCACATACTCACTTAAACTACCTGCTGCTGCCCGGGCTTCTTATATCTACAACATTGGCATTTGTGGTAATGTGAAAATGAAACAATAACAAATTCAAATGCATGCAGTGATATTTAATTTACAGATTCACATAGTGTGTCATTTTGTTCTTCTGTAAGTATACACATGCATTATGGCAATATGGTGTGACAGATTAGGGCTTTCTTGCTCCCTTGTACCCTCAGACCACACGTCAGACACCAGGTAAAAGTCCAAATAATTATTTATTACAATAATAAGTGCACAAAGCACCCTCTTCTCCACAATACAAATACACAATAATCAATAAACCAATCCTCCACTCCCAGACGCTTAGCCACCCTGCTTCCCAACTAAGCTCGCCGTCTGGGAGCTCCCATAGTCCTTTTATAGTACATGACCCGGAAGTGCTCCTTACTCTGCAGTCCATGTGACTTCCTACCACTTCCGGGTCAAATCAAAACTCTTCTTTTCTTTGTCAGCCCAGAAGCACTTTATTCCTTCCGTCCTCATGACCGGCAAGTACTGCCGGGCTGTAGCAAAAGCCAATGTCTCTGTGTCTCCCTGCAGCGTCCCCTGGTGGCCCCAACGTTATCCGGCAGGGCTGTGTACTACAACTCCAAAGTCCATGATGCCCTGCTGGAATTCGGGAAATCTCCACCTGGCGGCTTGGGGGACTTGGCCGGGATAAGCTGCCAGGCATAGTCCACAATGGCTAATTAATTAATCTAATGTATTGTGTGATATATAATATTTTTGTTTTCCCTTCTGGTGTGTATAGAAATGTTGTGCCCACTCTGGACCATTGGAAAAGTACAGACCTTCTGAAAAAACCATTTCAGATTTGTAATCTGCGATTTAGAAAAACCCTGAGGTACCAAATTTTGGTTAATAAAGAAACAGTTGCTACATTTTTCATGCATCAAGAGGGAGAAATCAGTTGAAGGTGGGAGGTTTCGTGGTAGCCTATCCTGTCTGTATGGTTCAAGAGAGTGTGGTAAGGCGAGGTCCGCAGCTCATTGTCTTTTAAAATAAATTATCTCCACACTTGTGGCTTAAGGAAGTGGGCGTGTTGACGTGGCTGGAGTGGTCCCCGGGCACGATGTAGCACAGGCATTTCCGCACTGAAGTGCACAGGTGAGGAATCGTCAGTGTCCGAACTGAGCTGTTAATCGCCACACCTGTGCCACGTCCCCACATATAAAATGAAAAGTGCGAGAGGGAAGAAAAAAACAAGGGAAAGATGGAAAGGAACGAGATTAAAAGGCGGAAGAACAGTGAGGACAATCCGGCCATCTAGAGGGGAAAAGCAGCAAGAACAAGGGCCCCGCGAAGTAGTGCAGGTTGTGCCGCTCTAGGGGCTGGTTCAGCCCACTGAACTATGGCATGGAGTGGGGTGAGCATGGCGGGTGACCTCCCCAGGAATCCGGGGTATGTATGACGGGAGGAGTGCCAATCTCGGACGGTCTGGTTGCGCCATGAGGATCGGAGGATGATCATGGCTGCTGAGTTATGGGTGAGCCGGGAAGTCGAAGAAGGAGGTGGACTGGGATCTGAAGGAGCCAGTGACTGCATTTTTAACCTCTGCTTTTAAAGGGTCTATGTATTGTGTTTTTTACCCTCACTATTCACTTGTTTTTATGGATTATTTATGTATGGACGTTTCTGAACCATGGCACTGTGGAGACTGCTTTGGTATTGATTTGATTCTTTTTAATAAAAGCACAGAATTTATTTTACACCATCCCCTTGCTCCTTGTATGATTTGTCCCCCATCTGTCAACTAATTCGGACATAACTCTCGACGGTGTTGGGTTCGAGAGGCTACCAAACTTTAAGAGGGAGCATGGAGCAGGAGCCGCATTGTCACAGAGAGTAACTGCGCAAAATTTGGTCCAAATCAGGGTTTAGGATCGTATAGGGAACAGACAGACAGACAGAAATACAAACAGACAGACATTCAATTCTATATATCAAACTCGCTGAAGTACCAGGCATTGCCCAGCTATATTTGTAGAATGGGTTAAGGAAATAAAGCAAAGGTTTCTGTGTTTTGTAAATGATTACCCTTCTTGTTATTGCCAGCCGTATATTACTAGCTGAGAATTTGATCTTTTCGCGTCTAAATGGATCCCATAATTTTGGTAACTCCTTGCTGGGTTGTGACCGTGAACACTATCATGTCTGACTCATCTTTTTAGTTCAAGGGGGGCACGTGCTTCAGTTATGATGAAAAGCTGACAAAGCAGAACAACCCTTTGATTCTTCTTTGAGTTGCTCTGTAATTTCACTCTCGATCGAGCCCACCCAACACCCACCTACATGTCGCACAATACTCCTTTTCGTATTACAGTACATGGAAGCAGCATGTGGTGTTGCCTAAGTGGGGAATGTTGAGCTCTGGTCATTTTGTCTGCTAGTCTGACTTCAGTCTCTTCAAGTCTGGTAGCTCTGCAGCATGGAGCCTCCTGTCTGGAGCACCAAGTAGGTGCAGTTAATTTACAGAGCAGCACTTCACATGATTTGAGTCAAATAACCCTCACACAACCCTGATCTTAACCACAGTGTAACTGGATGGAGCTTTCATGGTCTGCAGCCAAATTCTATTGGTGCCCATTGGAGTCAACTCCACCTTCCTGGACCGCCCATTGGAGTCAACTCCACCAATTAGGAGCTCCAGGGTGGAGGCTCTGGGCTGCAGATATACTGTATATACTTGGTCTGTTCGGGTGTTTCATTTCCTCTGAGCCAGCAGGTGGCACTGGTGTGCAAAATGTAGCACACAGGAAAAGAAAAAAAGCTCACTGGAACTCCCAGGGTCCAAATTTTGGGTTCCAAAGTCTTTTTCTTGTCCGTATGGTCCTAAAGAGTAACTAGGTAAAATTTGCTCCAGATTGGTCAAAGGGTGTAGGATTGTATAAGAAACAGACACATATTCAATTTTATACATTAAACTAGCAGAAGTACTTGGCGTTGCCCGGGTATATTTATGACATAGGTTAGAGAAAGAAAGCAAAGACTTCTGTGTTTTTTAAACGGTGACCCTGTTGTTATTGCTGTCTGTCTCCTCAGTCACCCAGACTGCCTTTCTTTCAATGTCTCTGCTCTTGTGAGCTGAGAATTTGTTCTTTTCGGGTCCTAATGGTCTACAGAAACATCAAACATCACCCAACATCCCCCTGCAAAAACCAATGATTCTCCATTTTATATTCCAGCAGAGAGAAGCAGCATGTGGCATCGCCAGGGTCAGTAATGTTAAGCTCTGCTCATTTTGTCTGCTAGGTTGGCTTTATCTGCAGTCTGCAGCCTCCACAAGTAGGCGGAGTTAACATGACATTACTTGAATCAAAGAACCCTCCCACAACCCTAATCTTAATAGGTTAATGGCATAACTGGGCGGAGCTCTAAAGGTGTGCAGCTAGAGTCCTCTGGCGCCCATTGGAGTAAACTCTACCCACTCGGACTACTCATTGGAGTCAACTCCACCAATTAGGAGCTCCGGGGTGGAGGCTCTGGGCTGCAGATATACTGTATATACTTGGTCTGTTCGGGTATTTCATTTCCTCTGAGCCATTGGAGTAAACTCTACCCACTTGGACCACCCATTGGAGTTAGCTCCGCCTACTTGGAGCTCCAGGCTGGAGGTTCTAGGCTGCAGATATATATACTTGGTCTGTTTGGCTGTTTCACTTGCTCTGAGCCAGCAGGTGGCAGTGGTGTGCAAACTGAAGCACACAGGGGGAAGAAAAATCTAAATAAAAAAATGGGTTCCAAAGTAGTCCATCTTGTCCTTACGGTCCTAGAGAGAAACTCTGCAAAAGGGTTTAGGACTGTATAGGGAACATACAGACAGACAGAAAGAGACAGATATTTTATTTTACATATCATATATTAGAGCCATTATGGAGCAGAGCAAAGTGTTGACACCTGAGGGCTCAAACTTACATAACATTTGTCAAACCCGTCTACTCCCTCTGCATGTTAGGACCTCAGGCGTTGTGCTATAAACGTTCAAGTCGCACTACTGAATTGATTTGTGAGCCGCAGTCACTTAATCCACCGACGCGGCAGCTACAGAAATAAATCAACCGCAGAACTTGTGCAGCGATAGGTTGAAAAGCAGGTGGTAAATACATAAAAGTATGAACACCTCCAGTGCCCGATTTGTAAGGCAAGCATTCCTACAGTCAACTGAAATGTTTTTCCATTTTCTTATGGGAAAGATTCCAAAGTTCTCTCCAGCCCGGAAATGTTTACTTCAAAATGATAAAAAAAGAAAAGTCCCCAAACTGCATAATGCTAATGCTACTTCAGCAGTGCATTCATCATGAACATGAAAATCAATTTTGAAGTTAAATATAATAATAATAATAATCATTAACATCATCACCAGCTTAATGGATGCTTTCCAGGTTTACCCACACAATGGCCGGTTGCCCCCCACATCTTTTTCCTACACTCTCTGTGGTCCTTTGGAGTGAGACCCGTACTTCTCATGTCTTCCCCCTGTGGCCACAGGTTAAGATTCATGTCACCATCCCTCTTTTGTGTCATAAGTGGCGAATAGAAGTAGATGACATCAGGATGGCCATTGGGTCTACTCCAATACCCCCCTTTGATCAGAGAAACGAGCCACGATATATAAAATAAAATAAAAATCCCATGATGGTTTATGTGAAAAATGATGTGCAAATGAACACATGGCATGATGCCTACCCTCTACTGAGGAAAAATCCACAGAGCCTAAAATAAAAAAAAATGATAAATACCACTACACCAAGCCACACAAACAATCAACCCACCTACGGTAACTTATTCAAGTGGGCCGAGCGGCTCTTATTTTAAATGAGTCAGACGGGGCGGGTGGGATTTGGCCGAGTGTGGAAGTCAGCTTGGTGGTGAATGTGAGTCAACAGAAGACGGTGAATCAGCCCACCCTGTAGGCTCAGTTTCCACTTCCTCCATTTCATCCTGGACGACTCCAGGTCTGCTCATGCAGCACAACCGTACGATTCGCCTCGAACTTTGGACTTTTATTTTTTCGCGGTTTGCAAAATATGTAAATTCGAATGAGGTGTTTGTATGGTTTTCAGAAAGCATTCAGGCCCCTTTAACTATTTCACACATTTTGTTATGTTGCGGCCTTGGGCTACAAGCATTTAAATTCAGTTTTTTCCATCATCAGGCCACACTTAATACCCCAGAATGAGAAAGCGAAAATAGAGTTTTAGAAATGTTTGCAAATTTATTTAAAAAATATTAAAAATGATCACTTGGAAACAAGTGGCTGTGCTGGATGAGGGCTTCCAAATGGTTCAAAACAGTTCAAATGCAGCTACCAGACAAGAATCCCAGCACTTCTGCATAGAAGACGCCACAGTCCAAGGGTTAAAGATTTTGGTGAAGTTCAAAGCAAACAGTTCACAAAATAAGAAGTAAAGAAAAATGTAGATGATGCACACATAATACACCCAAAAAGGGAATAAGTCGAGAGTAGGCCCCCCTAGACTTCTCGTATACTCAGATATGGGGATGGATAGTTGAGGAGTAAACGGCAAGACAGGGATAATATTTTTATATTATGTCCCTTAAAGAACCATCAACAACAAATCAAATTAATAATATTAAACAATTATTGTAAAAGTAAAGTTGAATAAAATGGACTCTGTAGCTGCACGAATAAAAAAGTACCACTTCATCGTTTTTTATCTTGTTTGTTTGCAAAATTTGGTGGACCTAAGTGAAAGCATACTCAATTTATTGTGTTTACTCACACACATAGACACACAGACATAATTCCAAAAATGGTATTTTCGGACTCGGGGAGGTCTAATACAAAAAAAATCATTTTTGGACGATTATAATACTTTCTGTATGAGAAAGTAAATCAGACTCGGGGAGATCTAAAATTTAGAGATTCATCAAAATCTTAAGGTTGAATTTTTGGATGATTAAAATATTTTCCCTACAAGAAAGTAAATCAGACTCAGGGAGGTGTAAAATGTCGAGATTCATCAAAATTTCGAAATTGAATTTTTGGACGATTACAATACTTTCCCTACGAGGATGTAAATTTCCCAACGAGAATGTAAATCGGATTCAGGGAGGTCTAAAACGTTGAGATTCATCAAAATTTTGAAATCGAATTTTTGGACGATTACAATACTTTCCCTATATGCCGTCTACAAGAAAGTAAAAAGGGCAACTTATTGCATTTTGCTTGAGGATTAGGCATCATTACATTTCTTCAGATTTCTATGTCATGTTCTACAGTTATGCTCAGTTTACATACTTTGGCAGAATTTGTATGATGTGTACCACACTTTAAAGAAAAGATGACTGATGGGGAAAAACACCTTTCATTTACTTTTAATGGAATCCAAATTAAACTATAATGCATCATAGAAGAGCACAACCATTAAATAAAACATAATGAGATGGTCCCTTTTCATAAGTTTGCATACCCATAGTTCTTCCTACTGTGTGTTGCCCCCTTTAGCATCACTGATGGCATGTCGTCTTTTGTGATAGCTATGGATGACGTAGTTGATTTTTCTAAGGGGGTAGAGCTGCCCAGGTCCATTAAATGTATGGGTTGCCTTGCATGACCTTCACGTTTTGAGTTCTTTCCATAGTGGCTCAGTGAAGTTGAGGTCAGGAGACCATGATGGCCACTCCAGCACCTTCACTTTTTTCTGCTGTAGCCACCGAAGGGTGAACTTGGCCTTGTGTTTTGGATCACTGTCATGTTGGAAGATCCAAGTGCGCCCCATGCGCAGCTTCCAGAGTGATGAATGCAAGTTGTCCTCCAGTATTTTCCGGTAACCTGATACATTCATCTTGTCATTAATTTTCACTAAGTTACCTGCACTGCTGGAGCTCACACATCCCCAGAACATCGGAGATCCCCCTCCATGCTTCACAGTAGTGATGGTGTATTTTTCGTCATGGGACTTGTTTCATCCTCTCAAAACACAGTGTTCATGGTTGTGACCATAAAGTTAAATTTTGGTCTCATCACTCCAAAGGACTTTGTTCCAGAAGTTTTAAGACCTGTCTAGATGTTGCTTGGCATATTGTAAGAGGGCTGTTTTGTGACGTTGGCACAGTAAAGACCTTTTTTCTTGCAACTTGACCATGCAGCCCATTTTTGTTCAAGTACCTCCTTATTGTGTGTCTTGAAACAGCAGCACCACGTGTTTGCAGAGAAGCCAGAATCTCAGCTGAAGTGGCTTGTGGGATTTTCTTGGCATCCTGACAGATGATCCTGGCAGATTTGTGGCTGAAATCTCGGTTGGTCTACCTGACCGTGGCTTGGTTACAGCAGAACTCCAAACTCTACTGACAGGCATTTTCAGATGTCTGTGTATCTTTTTATATCCTTTTACTGATTTATACAAATCAATAACTTTTTCTTGCAGGTCCTTTGTCCGTTCTTTTGCTTTCCCCATGGCTTGGTATCCAGCAAAGTCAGTGCAGCTCTGCATGAATTTAAATGGACTGTTCATACACCGACATGGATTACAATCACAGAGGTCAGAGGTGTGGACACTCGCCCTTGATTACTCTTAATCTGAATCTGTGTCTGTCAACTTGTGTGTTTATTATCAGCCAACATTCAAGGGTATGTAAACTTTTGATCAGGCCCATGTGGGTAATTTCAGTTATATTATTATTATTATGATTTATATTATTATTATGATTTAAAAAGGGCACACACAATGATATGATAATAAATTGCTTCACCTGAGCACACGTCCTAATTAAAAGGAACGTTTTCTGTCGGATTACTTATATTTTCCAAATAATGGCCAACATTAAGACTCAGGCGCCGCCTCGAGTGGCAGCCATTCCAGCAGCTCCGTGTACGACTTTATTTTTCTACCTTTTTCTCTATTATTCTCTGTTTCACTGATCACTCCTGCCACATTCTTTTATGTGGACTCATTACCTGGACATTTTTTACTACTTGGACATGGATTTTTACATGCCGAGACTTGTCTATTAAGGTAGTCAACTTCAAGTGCTGAGAACAACTCGGAGTCCTGCCACATGCAAAAGTTCACTGACGACACTGCTATGGTGGGCTGCATCAGGAGTGGGCAGGAGGAGGAGTATAGGAACCTAATCAAGGACTTTGTTAAATGGTGCGACTCAAACCACCTACACCTGAACACCAACAAAACCAAGGAGCTGGTGGTGGATTTTAGGAGGCCGAGGCCCCTCATGGACGCCGTGATCATCAGAGGTGACTGTGCAGAGGGTGCATACCTGGGAGTGCAGCTGGATGATAAATTGGACTGAACTGCCAATAGTGATACTCACTTTTCATTCTCTCAGTCGCGTTCAGAATCAATCCATGCAACCCCATCTGACACGGCTGTTTTCACTAAAGACGCGCTATAGCTCTGCAGTGTACCACGATGCATACTAACGCTCCAGCCCCAACCGGGTTCTGACACACAAACGCTGATGAAGCTGCCTTCTTCAGATGGAGTTGTATGGATTGATTCTGAACACGACTGAGAGAATGAAAAGTGAATTAAAAAAAAAAAAAATGTACCTTTACAAGGATCATAAATTGCACCGGCTGTTACAGACTGAAATCAAATGTATGCTTTTATTCTAAAACAGTAAGACTAAAAGCAGTTTACTTCTCAAAGCGGAGTGGCGCAGGATCGAACTCATGGCCTTTTGATTCCCAAGCAGGGGCTGAGTCTATTGAACCACGGAGGCAGTTACAATAACCTGCTGTCAATGTCGCATGTTAAGGCGGCTTTTTGTTTCTGCAGTTATATTTTTGAATAAAAGCGCAATTGTGTTATTCTTGTGAAAATGTTTCTTTGCTATTTGGACTTCAGGCTTCATACATTATATAGTTTATGCCTACATTTTGTCATCTACTACTAGAATATAAAAAACGTTTCTGTTTTAACAATGTGTTTACACAGATTACTGTAGAAACGGAACAGACATGAAATGCGTGTGTTCCAAATAACGATCTATTATTTCCACTCTAAAACTCCACTTCACTCCCAGATACTCAATCAAGGCATGAGCTGAGAGAAGTTTGGCACGTTCTAAATTGGTGTCGGGATGGAATAGCCGGCTGCTCCTAACTTCTCTTTATCAGCACATTTAGAAGACAAAGGACGCAGGCGGAGAGGTGTGAATGGAATTAAGAAGCGATTTAAGGTGGGACGGAATTACGAGTTTTTTCGTAGGCTCTGGTAATTCTAGTGTTAAACATATTGAGGTCCTGACCTTTCTATCTCTCTGGATATAAAAAGCCACCTTTATAGGGAGGAGGGCAGCACCTTATGGTGATGGGCAGGAGGTCCCGCCTCTTGGGGATAGCAAAGGTTTACATTCATCGACCAAATAAAAACAACAAATAATGCAAATAATAAACACAAGCAATAATAACATAAACAAAAGAAACAAAAATGTAACCAGAACACAAAGACCTGAACCCCAGCTAAAGTCTGAAATGCAGAACACCATGGAATTTTCTTTTAAAATTCTATGCACATAATCATGTGACATATCACAAAGGACACACCCTCTACAATACGAGGTGTCACGGAATATAAACACTAAAATTATGACACTTGATGATGTCACCAGCAATCTGTTTACTCAATAGTAAAAACAAACAAATGGTAAAAACATAAAACAAAAGAGAAAAACATTAGTATGAAAGAAAGGCACTATATGATAGATAGATAGATAGATAGATAGATAGATAGATAGATAGATAGATAGATAGATAGATAGATATGAAAGGTACTATATAACAGATATGAAAGGCACTATATAATAGATAGATAGATAGATAGATAGATAGATAGATAGATAGATATGAAAGGCACTATATAATAGATAAATAGATAGATAGATAGATAGATAGACAGATAGATAGATAGATAGATAGATAGATAGATAGATAGATATGAAAGGCACTATATAACAGATATGAAAGGCACTATATAACAGATAGATAGATAGATAGATAGATATGAAAAGCACTATATAAAGATAGATAGATAGATAGATAGACAGATAAATAGATAGATAGATATGAAAGGCACTATATAACAGATATGAAAGGCACTATATGATAGATAGATAGATAGATGCGCACACACTTTAAAGATTAATACAACACAGTTGTTAGACATTCGGCCTCAGATCTCTTGGTTTCCAAGTCCAAATGAGCCTTCCATTCATTTTTTGTTATCAGAGAAATGATTTCGACTTTGAGGGAATGACAGACGGAGCTCAAAGCACAGATTAAATTCATTGCTGTACTGCCTTGAAGATGAAAGACAGTATTTTTTGGGGAAATGAGCAGGAAGCAGATGTAAGTCAAGAATTTGTGACAAGTTCATTAACTGAGAAGTCAAACTGGTCTATCAACAAAACCCAAGAAAACCCTGAACACCAAAGTGAGAGAAAACAATACTTAAGTCTTTTGCCAGGAATGCTATCACAATACAATCACAAAGAATTTCATTCTGCCTCCATAAACTCCGATGAGGAAGTGCACCACTTGACCTTCATGCCGCCACCTTTATATTTGCACTCTTAAAGTACCGTCAAGACAAACGGAGCAAAGCACAGACGATGGTCTCCTCTCACCTTTAGAAGGTCTATTTCCTTGATGCAGTCTTGTCTAGCTTTTGCATCCATCATTTCAAAAATCTACAAAAAAAAGAGGATGAGAAGTTACTTCTGCAATACCAAAGAATAAGAAAACATGTGAACTACCTGCTCAGCCACAGGATTGTTCTTCCAGCTGAAGAGAATCTACTGTTGTGCACCATCTAGAAAAGATTCACCCCAAGTTAAGTTGTGTTACATTCTGCAGTGATGGGCACCATGCTGGGTGCCAATGTTTAAATTCAAGATCAAAATAACTCCTTAACCATATCATGATTACTAAAAGAAAAACTGAAACAAATTGTGGCCTGCAGGGGGCACCACTGAGTCCCAAAACCTCAGTGCTTTTTGTTTTACTGAGTACCTTTGACAACTTTCTTTTCTTTTTTCATTTTTTTCACCGACTCCACACATCCCAGGTGAGTTTTGTCTTTCTTAGCATTTGAGTCCAACTCACCTGACCTGGAAGTACTTCTGGTGCCATCACAGTATACCCATTGTGACCAATAGGGGGCAGTACTGAGCCCCAGATCCTGGACACAACCACTGCAAATACAGTCAAGGGTTCAAAACAGAGGTTTTTATTAAACAAATAATTCACAAAAGTTTCTCCAAAGGTTGTGCAAACACAGTTCCAATGAAATTATTCTTCTCTTCTCTTCTCTCTCTCTATCCACCTTTCTCCAATGACTGCTGCCTGCCTGCCTTCTTTCCTCCCAACTATGACTCCAAATGGCTTCCTTCTATGTCGGGCACAGGGCTATTTCCAGGGCATCTGCATTTTTGGGTCAAGCGGAAGTCCCATAAAACAGAGTCTGTCAATCCCCGAAGCAACTCCTGGCAGCACCCATAGGACCCAGCAGGGCTGACTCCTGGCACTACAACTCCCATCATGCCGTGCAGGTGTCCACTTGGTTACTAAGGTCCTGGGATGCTGCCATCTAGTGGATGAGGGATCAAAATTTTCCAAAATAGGTGCCTTCTCCCATTGCTCCTTTGTTTTGTCCTCCTGCCTGGGTAAGGGTACACATCCTGGATGGGATGCCAGATAATCCTGCCTGGCACTTACATGAGGAAGTCCTTCTGGGCAGGAGAAACCTCCTTAAAAACAAGGAATGCTCCTTCCTACTGCACCCCCTTGGCAGTTCCCAAGACACCCAGTTTGGGCTTTGGACTGCATCTCCCATGAAGCTCTGTAGGTGTGGGATACTGCCACCCATAATACAGGGAGAGCATATGGCCTCGGGAGGCTACATGCATTATAAAGCTTCCTGGAATGCCACTAGATGGCAGCACTTTAGCAGGAAACGGAGACGCAGCAGCATAGATCGAAAGCAAGCTGGCTGCGTCTATAATGGCGCTATACTAAAGTACAAGTTTTCTGATACGTTGATGGGGCAAATGAGATACAAGTTAACTCGTACCTCAAAGTTCAAAATGTTAAACAAGCAGAGATTCAGTAACCAGGAAGCTTCTAAATAAAATTAACAACACATGACGCTCTTTGAATCCCGATCTCGAGTAGAATGGAAAACCTAAAAACCGTCATGTTGATTATTTTTACGATCATGATTTCGTGGTGGATGATGGGAACATCGCAATAGTAACCGGAACACTAATCCATTCAGACTCCCTCGATTACACAAAAGCATCGCTGATCAACGTGAAACAAATATATATACATTTCAAACGCTAACTCAAAAAATTCTAATGATGGTAAACCTGAATTCTTTGGAGTAAGTGCAAAAACTACAGCAAAGAATCCAATTTTAACAAGCCAATTCTTCTTTATGCTTTTGATACATAGTCTAACCGCTGTCATGATCTGGAGTTGAAGACATCACAGAAAGGGTGTGAGGCCTCCGAAAGCCTTCATAAGCCAGACCAGACCTCCTATGCCAGCCTTGACTCGACCTCACCCAATCTAAAACTGAATGGTCAGTCTCAGTATGGTATGGGGCTCAGCACCTTAGGTACTTCATAGAGTAAAGGACGACAAAGGGACAGACTCAGTGACCTCCGGCTCTGGTGCAGAAACTTAAAGCAAGTCCTACTGTGGACCACGAAGAACACGTGATAGCTGGACTGCAACCTCTTACACGCAGCCTACTCCTGCTTCAGTCCACGATGAAATCCCTGCTCATCATTTGGTAATTTGTCGCTGCTCTGAAGAGGCTCTTGGAGCGTGCAGCTGCACTCAAGTCCTCTCTAAAATAAGGCCATTCAGAGAGTGTGCCGTAATTTTCCTGATTAAGCAGGAGCTGCAGTGCTGGGAAGAACATTTGAGAAAGAGGGACAGGCTGTGCAGACAAGCAGAACGTGGACCAGACTTCACCTCTGATGTCGTTAGATGGATGACGAAATTCACTGATTTACATGATTGTTTATTATTGACTATATATGATCCTCTTTGTTGACTTAATGTTCAATATTCATAGTCCCTTTGTTATAAATTATCATCTTTTACTTTGATGTGTAAAGTTTTTTACATTTTTAATAACTGCATAAAAATTTCTAAAACCTTGTTTTTTCTTTTATTCATTCTGGGGTAGGGGTGGCACAGTGGCACCGTGGTAGCGCTGCTGTCTCGCAGGTAGGAGGTTCGGGTTCACTTCCCGGGTCCTCCCTGCGCGGAGTTTGCATGTTCTCCCCGTGTCGGCAAGGGTTTCCTGCGGGTACTCCGGTTTCCTTCCACAGCCCAAAGACATGCAGGTTAGGTGCATTGGCGATCCTAAATTGTCCCTAGTGTGTGCTTGGTGTGTGTGCGCCCTGCGTTGGCTGTGTGGAAGACGAATGTTCTCTTCGTTCCCTTGTACTAATTCATGTCTGAGAAGTAAGCTTTACAAAACCATGTAATAGAATGCTTTGTTTTAGCAAACAGAAAAATGTTTGCTACAAAGGACTCAAGGTCTGAGCATTCCACACATGAGTCTGCCTTATCACGTTTTCTCTTAGCTTACATCTGAACGCCATAACAAAAGGAGCCAAGAAATCAAGTTGCACAAGGGGCGTTGAAGGGGCTAAAGGTTTGTGTATAATAAATGTGTTGACTGTTACATTTTATAATGATATTAAATTACGCATTCTAGGGGTATAAAACTGGACCCCACCCAACAGACGGGGTTCAGAAGAGCCCTGACGCTGTCATGTACATTTGATTGTCTGCTTTTCTGAAACTCTTCTCACCGTGACTCTGAAAATAAAGCTGCTTTATAACCGCACCTGCTGTCGGGTCTGAGTTTCGTCCACAGCTGGGATTTGCTCCAGCAGACCCCCGTGACCCTGTAGTTAAGATATAGCCGGATGGATGGATTCTAGGGTATAGAATGTTGCTTGCTGAGGTCAAAAACAAATTTAAATAATTTTATCATTAGGTTTCAACATAACAAAAAATGTGAACAGTGAAGGGGTCTGAATACTTTCATATAAATATTGTCACAGATGTACGGGTTACACTGCCCGGCCGGGACGCCTGGACAGTCCCCAACGGGGACAATACTTCTCCTCGGCCACGAGAGGGCACCCGCCCGGGTCTATTTGGGGGCCACAGAGACGGAGCTAGGATGCCCGTGAGAGGACGTGGCCACCGCCAGGGGGCGCCCGGACAGTTGGACAATCCTGGATGGCAGCACTTCCACCACACCAGGAAGTGCTGGCCGAAATAATTCCAAGAAGACCCAGAGTGCTTCCAGGGGCTTTCCTGACACTTACGCCACACCAGGAAGTGACGTCAAGGGGAGCACCTGGGGCTCATCCGGGTCCTGATAAAAGGGGCCGCCTCCTTCCAGACAATGAGCCAAAGTTGGGAGGAAGGAGACGAAGCTTGTGAGGAGGAGGAGGAGGAGGAAGGAGGTCAAAGAGAAAGAGAAAGAAAGAGAAGAAGAAGAGAAAGAGGAAGAAAGGAAGAGAGTTGGTGAGAGAAGGCATTGTGGTGCTAAAAATAAAAATAAAGGAGAGTGCTTTGGACATCCTGGTGTCGGTCTGTCTGTGTTTGGGGTTACGCTGTCCACAATATATATACCGACACACACACACACATATAATAAATACATATGATTGCCGGTAACATATACATATATATATATACACAGACATCTAAAATCATACACGTTTCATTTCCTTTATGGTTTTACAGCACCACATAATGCACTAAACAGCTAGAAATCGCTCACTATCCCTCCTTTCTTTTCTCTTTCCTCTATTCTCCCGATGACTCTACTGCTCTCCTCGCAAGCTCCATCCTCTGCCTTCTGACTCTGGCTCTTCTAATGGAGTGAGGCGGCCCCTTTTATAATGCTACAGATGTGCTCCAGGTGATCCGTGACGATCTTCCGGCAGCACTTGTTGGTGTGGCCGAAGTGCTGCAGTCCAAGGCTCTCTAATCATCTGGGCGCCCCCTGACAGTGGCCACGGGCCCCAACAGGGATGAGCTTCTAAGTTCTGATCCCGTGGCCCCAATGCAGTGCAGGGCAGCTGCCCTCTCATGTCCCGGAGGAGGATTTGTCCCTCTCTTGGTCTTTAAACCTTACAGGCATCCCATCCACCACATATCCATCCATCCATTCATTATCCAACCCGCTATATCCTAACTACAGGGTCACGGGGGTCTGCTGGTGCTAATCCCAGCCAACACGGGGCGCAAGGCAGAAAACAAGGGTGCCAGCCCATCGCAGGGCACACACACAGCTCTACACACCAAGCACACACCAAGCACAATTTAGAATCGCCAATGCACCTGACCTGCATGTCTTTGGACTGTGAGAGGAAACCCACGCAGACACGGGGAGAACATGCAAACTCCACGCAGGGAGGACCCGGGAAGCAAACCCAGGTCTCCTTACTGCTAAGGCAGCAGCACTACCCATTGTGCCACCGCGCCCCACCCCCACAATATATATATATATGTATATATACTGTAAATTTATATATATATATATATATATATATATATATATATATATATATATATCTCTATTATAAAAAAATCCTAGGAGGGAGGTGCAATAAGAGTAACAACGGTAAAGCAGCTATGGTATTTGGAACAGCGTGGCCATTCCTCCATGGACCATTATATTGTTACAGGTTAATTACAATCAGATGCTTTAAACTAATAAACAATATTCCATTAATTTCAGTGTATTTATAAAGCCGCGTCAGGGATGTGGATCTAAAAAAGAAAATGAAACCACACTGGAACAGTAGCACTGCTTTGACACTGGGTGCCGCCAGTCTGCAAAACCGTGTGGAGAACTCGTGTTTTCCAGGGTATCAGCTAGCATGAAAATGAGAGTGGCTTTACACCAAGGTTAGGTTTTATACATCGCGATTTGAGTGTGGAAACAGGAGTACGCAACATTTTTACACAGGAGGCCCCAGGGGAGATGAATGTGCCTGAAAATTTTCTCCGCCACTACACCAGATGGCAGTATCCCTGAGTTAGGATTCCCACACAGACACCTTCAGACCATGTTGAGAATCTGTAGTCCCACTTGGCAGCCTTGTTGGGTTCTGTGGGGGCAGCCAGAGGGAGCTGCTATGATTCATAGACTCTACTTTCTGGGACTTTTGGCCAACCCAAACACCGGAAGTACTCCTGGGTCATAATAGAAGCTACCCAATTTCAGTCAGGGCATCAGAGTCAGGCTGAAGAGGACAAAGGTCACCTGAAGGAGTGGAAGATGAAGGAAAATGATTGGTGTGAGAAATGCAAAAGCCCTTGTTATCTGAGTGTAAATAAACCTTTATATTAGTAAACAGCCCTGGGGTGGCACCAGTGGTCAGTGTGATGGTACTGGAGATGGCAATTCTGAGACAGACTGTCTGGGATTTCTCTGTCTGGGACCCAGGACCCAGTTGCATACCCAACTCCCGTGTGAGCTTCTTATCGCTTCTAAGGCCTCTCAACTTTTGTGGAATGAGTTGCAGACATCAGAATAAACGGATATATCTTTAGTTTATGAGGTAAGACATGAGATGTCTTGTCTTTATACCGTTTGTATTTGAATACGAGTCAAAGTAAATTTACAAATCATTTCATTAGCATTTTCTTTACATACCCAGCTTTTCTAGAATTGCATTTTTGGTATAATCTCTATATATATATATATAAAAATATATATATACAAAAGCCAAATACAGTGGAACGTCAGGTCACGAACATCTCAGACCATGTACAAATCGGGTTATAACCAAAAAGTTCGCCAAACTTTTGCATCTGTTCACGACCACACACTCGGGTGACAAACAAGCCAGTTTCCCTTCCGGTTTGTACGTGTCAATGATTTCCGCACGTGTTCAATCTCTCCCTGTGCAGCAAGCGAGAGAGAGATAGCGCGAGAGAGAGAGGACGAGAGAACAAGCGAGTGAGGGAGAGAAAGAACACGAGAGTGCGAGAGAGCGAGAGAATGCGAGACAGCGAGCGAAAGTAAGAGAAAGAGAGAGTGAACAAGCGAGCGAGCGAGAGAGAGAGAAAGGGCTGGCCGCGTAAGGCCAAGAAGGCAGTTAAAGAATGCACCGGGCTTGTTTTTAAAGAGACTGCTTCGAGCATTGTTTTAACCTTGTTGTATTTAATGTTGCAATGTTACTTTTCTTGGTTGTTTATGAAATTATGGATTTTTCAAATGTTCATTTTTTTCCCTGTGTTTAAAATTCATTAAAAAAAGTGTTTACAGCGAGTGGTTCGTAAGGCTGATTAGCGTGAATTCTTGCAATGTTACTTTTCTCTGTTCAAGGTTTTCTCAGTGTTATTCCATTTTTTTACATTTAGTTTACTATTACGCTGTGCATTCTATGGTATAATTAACCATTTTTGTGCTTAAAAATCTTTAAAAAAATATATTTACATACAGTTCGTACAGTCTCGAATGGATTAATTGTATTTACATACAATCCTACGGGGGAAATTACTTCGGGTCACGACCAAATCGGGTTACGACCAGAGTTTTGGAATGAATCACAGTCGTGCCCCGAGGTTCCACTGTACCACTGACTCACTCATCACGAAATCTGACAAACCATGAGGACTTGGGACTTGAAATTTGGATTGTAGGTGTCCCCTTGGCCCATAGGTGTTCGCTAGGAAACGGTTTTAAAAATTTCGTGGTGCAAGCGCGAAATTTCTAATAGTTTTTTAGACCCGTTTGTATGTCAGTCCGCATTTCACGAGAGAACTACTTAATGGATTTAGATCGGGTTTTTTTCTATAATTTGCTTGAACATGCCATTTGACTAAGAATCATAGTTCGCTTACGGTACCGATTTATTTGCACGAATCAGAGAGAGATGCTGTTTGCCGAGGGGAGGGGGAAGTGTGACATCAGAGGTGGGGAGCAGGGCGGGGCCCTCTTTATTCACTCACTCACGCTCCAGCCTCGGTTTGAGGCTCTCTGCCTTTCGTCACGTGTTGGAGCGTATCTTTCCTCTGCTTAGCTAGCGATGCCTGTTTGTTCAGCAGACATTGTCATCTAGAGATTGTTAAGGAGTAACGTTTGATTTTTTTAAGACAGAGATCACAGCTACGTGTATTTTAGAGGGTACCTGCTGATTGGCAGAGATATCACGGCCATGTACTTTTCTATCCATGCGGGGGACACTCTTCCATCAGAGCTGAACACAGTCAGATACAGTGCCAACGTCTGATATTGGAGCGTGCCTATCTTCCACTTGGCCAGAATTACATTTTTAAAAGATTTTTAATTGATTTTTAAAGTTTGTCCTGTTTCGCTACTATGTGAGCAGAGCTGCAGGGGACAGCTAGTATAAGTTATAAAAATATTTTGACATCTTTCACGAGAAGGTTTTTTGGAAAAGAAAATCAAGCCTCCAAAACAGTACATGGCTACTCCCTATAAGAAATCCAATACAGAGACGGGTGAAGGCTTACTGGTGGTCATGAAGACATGCAGAAGATTGAAGAAGGAGAGAGATAAAATCTGAGAGCTAATAGAACAAAAAAGGGGGAATCCACGCCATCAGACTGGGAAGGTCCAAAAATCTTTGAAGGCAAAGTCCAGAGGGGCAGCAGGGTTTGATGGTGAGGTGACCTCAAGAATGCGTTTCTGCCTATGTATGTAGAGTCACAGTACCGTCTTAGCTGCCCTCCTAGCAATTTGTGAGAATAGGGGTGGCCTGACACTCCTTTTAATATGAAAGGCCACAGAGAATTTCCTTCAGGGCCATCCGACAAATTTATAGAACCTTCAGCTCCCTTGATGCTCCTTCCTGTGCAGGATATTGAAGCAATTCTCCTTTAACCAGTTTAAGTTCTTTTCTCATATGGCCTCCTTTGGGTCATTCCTCCATCTTCTGGCATCTTTTCTGCCAGCTGGGCAACCCATCACAAAATTTGCAGACATGTGTGGTGGGCAATCGAATACAAAGGGGCATTCAAAGAAACAAAGTGAGACAACAGCACAAGAAAATCACTTAAAAAAGAGAATAATTTGACTGCAGGTACAGGGAAAATAATAAAGTGGGCAGTGCCAGGATGTACAATAACGTTCCCTGAAAAGAAAAAATAAAGAGCGGCAGCCATTAAGCCAGTCTTAGCCCCGGTTGCAGAAGACATCCCACCTGAACATCCTGTATGAAAGGGTCGTACCTGGACTTTCTTTAGCGCCACCAGCTTCCCATCCAACAAACATGTTGCCCGGTAAACCTCGCTGAACTGTCCTCTGCCAATTTTCTTCTCAATCCGGAAGTCTGCCAGCCTGCTGTAGTACCGGCATGTGGGCATACTCCTCTGTAAAACAACAAAAACAGAAGCATTTGAATCACTTAAAAGGAACACAATAATTGCTTTTTAGGAGGTAAGCTGTATTTCTGAGTCACCAATTCTACCCATAAGGCATACTTAAGAACTGGTGGGGGTGTAATTATAACATTTGAAACCTGAGTGGGTTTGTTTGTTCATTCCCAGCCATAGTCCTTGATGGAGGCACACAACACATTCAGGAGTTCTGCGTGGTGACGCTCTGCTTAGTAATCAGCTAGTTGAAGCTGAGGAGAGGAACTTGACATATGCCAACATGCATCATGGGTATACGAATATTTAACATACGTCTCAGCTCCGGGCATTGATAACATCAGGTAGTGGTGAATACTTTGGTGGTGAAGGTAGGATCTCACCTTAACTGTAACACCAGTCTAGAACTGGGCACGCTGGAACCATTCACCATGATAAGGGCGGATGCCAAATTAACCAAAAATGAAATATTAATTCTAAAAATACAACATAGGTTACAAATTGTGAGCGTTATATGTTGTCACACACGTGCGAACAAGGGGTGGCAGGGTGCACTAAACCTTCTCCTGTTATCTCTGCAGACCAGCCGCAGGAAAACCTGTCTGATTCAGAGCCGATGACGTCCCTTCCGGTTCCGGCGCCCAGAAGAATATCACTTCCGGCACACAATCTGACATCAGAAGAACATCACTTCCGGTTCCCTCACGTCACTTCCTGTCTGATCGCTTAAAGCCGCCATCTTGGCAAACCCTCAGCAGTTCTGTTTTGGACCCCGTACTAAGAACATCTCTGTACTATTTAAAAAGCCTTTTTGCAGCCAGGAATAATATACGGGTGGCTGCCCCAAACCTTTTTAAGTTTGTCGAGTCTATTCCATTTACAATATACAAGTTCATGAAACGTGTTCATTTGCTCAAAAAAATGCAGCAGAAAATGGTAACCTTCATAAAAAACGTGACACAATGCAGCTCTTTTGTTCTCCACTATACACTGAAAAAAGTATAACATTGATGATGTTCATTCAACGTAAATTTTCTCTTTCAAGCAACTTAAGATTAGTCATTTAGTGTTGCAGCTTGAAATATTTGGTTTCAGATCTCAATCAAAGTACAAAAAAAAGTTTGTACCAAATTAAGTTATGGTGGAGGGAATAAACGTAAAAATCCTATTTCATTTAACTTAATATTTTAGGTTGTTCATGTGCTGTTTAAGGAGCCGTTTGTATATTCTTTCGGTTGAACTTTCCAGTCTGATGGCTTTCCAACTGCTAAAAAAGAAGAACAACTTAAAAAATAGATTTACTTCAGTAAAATAAATCAAGTGAATTGCACCCAATCACTCTAAATGATTTGCCTCAACTTAAAAATTGTGGCATCAATAAGCTAAAAAGAATTATATTGGTTCAGATTGAAAATATTACGTGTGAATCATCACATTTTTTTTTTTCAGTGTATAAAACGGCGGAGCTCTGGAGGTCTACAGCTAGACTCCACCTACTTGGAGCCACCTTAAAGTCTTGCTGTCCACCACACTACTTGGTCACTTATTCCACGTGTCTGTGGTCCTCTCTGTGAACTTGGCATTGCTTGAGTCACATAGCCCTCCCACAACCCTAATCATAACTAAAGTATAAGAGGGCGGAGCACTGGAGGTCTACAACTAGACTCCACCTACATGAAGCCATTCAATGGAGTCAACTCCACCTACTTGGAGCTCCAGGACAACAGGCCATTCAGTCCAAAAAAACTCACCAGTCCTGTCCACTTAACTCCTCCAAAATAACATCAAGTTGAGTTTTGAAAGTCCTTAAAGTCTTGCTGTCCACCACACTACTTGGTCACTTATTCCACGTGTCTGTGGTCCTCTCTGTGAACTTCGCATTGAACAGACTCACCAGCGTGTCACAAAGATGCCTCTCAAATCTACAGCTCCGCTTGTCTCCTTTCTTTTATAACTGTGACCCCCGGAGACAAGGTAGAGTACCAAAACAAGCAGGAGAGAAGGTTTATGCTTTTTACTCATGTATTACTAGTGGGCTTTGCCCCCTGCTCACTTCGCTTGCCAACCCCTGGATGGACGCTACCCTCTATCCTCTTTGTGGTTCTGACACTTGTGTATGGAGATGCGAATGAAGAATTTAAACAGATTGTTAATTCATGAGAATTGTTACATATACATAATAGAACTATTTTACATTACAGTGAGTAATTAACCATATTAAAAAACAGTAAAACGTAATAAATTGAAAGTAAATTATGTTTCATGTGGCGTTAGAGTTATTTGTTGAGTAATACGATTTCATTCTGTTTGGCTTTGAAATTAACATGCAAATACTTTTCAAACTTACACTTTTACAGTAAAACTTCATTAAAAACAATTTTTTTGAATTCAATTTTCATCAATATTGCATTGAATTTTGATTCTGCCTTTGGATTTTCATTGTGACAATGCAACGTATAATTGCCTGTGAGTGAATTTAGTTTCTTTCTCTCTATTAAATAAAACGACTTCTTTGAATGTTTGACTCTGAGATTTGTTAATTGTCATAGCAAAAACTGTTCTAACGGGAAACTGTAAACGTTTTAATACGAATGGCATATCAAGATCTCCTTTGGTGTCTAATGTTACCCCCTGAAGATGTACTACATTACCTTTCTTGGATACGTCCTTCTTCTTACAGTAATTCGGCCGGTGGAAGACTGGACGGTGTTAACGGTTGAAGATATTCTACGGGATATTGTAAGTTGATGTTTTCATCTTCCGCACCATCACCACCAACTCTTTCATCATGGTCTATTGATATGCATTTAACCAATCTGCCGTGTAACCGATCGAAAATTTTCGCGCTAATTCGTTTGACTTCCTTGTTTCTCGGTGCTAGGATTCCCTGTGTAATTATTTTTTCTGTTGATAACCCTTCATGATGAAATTCTTCAATAAGATTTGAACATAATATCCATCCATCCATTATCCAACCCGTTATATCCTAACTACAGGGTCACAGGGGTCTGCTGGAACCAATCCCAGCCAACACAGGGTGCAAGGCAGGAAACAAACCCCGGGCAGGGCGCCAACCTACCACAGGGCACACACCAAGCACACACACTAAGGACAATTTAGGATTGCCAATGCACCTAACCTGCATGTCTTTGGATTGTGGGAGGAAACCGGAGCACCTGGAGGAGAACATGCAAACTCCATGCAGGGAGGACCCGGGACGCGAAACTGCGAGGCATGGGCATAATATGTCTTCTTTAATTGGGAACTTAAAGTGAGGAAAACGTTAAAATTTATAAGAGCTGAGAGCACAGCGACTGTGTCTGACAAAAGCATTCACACCAATGAGAAGTGAGAGGACCGAGGGCGTGGTTGAGAGGAGGGCGTGGCTTGAAAAAAGTCTCATGGCCAAAGTAACGTCTCGCGGGACTTGAAAAAAATCTCTTTGAAAAAAGTCTCGTCGCAAATTTTTTTTATATAATAGAGAGGTATATTAAGTTAACGTGCAAAGTAAAGTGAACGTGACAAAATCATAGCAATACATCCTGGATGGGTAAGCAGCTCGTCTTTCTAGCAGTCTATGCATTCTGTATGCCTAAATACCAAAGCCATATTGCATGATGGAAAAAGACACAAAGTCAAAAATATGAGCACGGGCTGAGAACAGAAAACACTTTTGAGAAAAAGATTTGAACAAAAGAACGAATGACAAATAAAAGGATTTTGGAATCTGGGAAATGAATGTTTTGATGACCTTTTAAACCCATCATGCTGGTGACAAAGGTTACGATCTCTGAGGACAACATGGGGTGCTGTTTTCATCAGATTAATTTTTTTGTGCAAAACTGGGAGAAAACGAAACAGAACTAAAGTCCAACACGAGAGACGCTTGTCGTCGTTCAGGAGAACAAGAAGGTCAAAACCAAAAGTACAAGCGAGAATCGGGAAATCCAGCCCTGCTACACCCACCTCTCACCATCGACGAAACACTAAGCTCCTGGGAGTCCACGTCACGGATGACCTTCCTTGGTCCCTCAACTCCGCGTCCATAGCCAAGTAGGTTCGGCAATGTCTGTACTTTTTGCGGAGACTGAAGAAGGTGAGCCTCCCTCCCTTACCACATTCTGTAGGAGTGCCACTGCAAGTCTGCTCTCTAGCTGTCTGCTACAGAAACTGTCATGTTCTCGGACTGCAAGACACTACAGTGAATAGCGAGAGCAGCTGAGAAGGTTATCGGTGCGTCTCGACCTCCCCTTAAAGACTGACGGTGCAGTCATGGAGAGGGTGAAAAACACCAAGTTCAGGGGAGTAAACATTACGGATGACCTTTCCTGGTCCATCAACTCCACTTCTGGGAGAGGGGTACCCTAATTCAGGGGATGTCCATCTGACTCAAAATTGCTTCCATCCAGGTTAAGTCCTAGCGCTGAGAGTACTCCCAGATCTAAAATAAAAGGAAGCCGTCCAACCTCCTAAAGTTGAGTCAGACTCGGGAGGTAAAAGGCAAAGCTCACCTGGAGGAGGAAAACAGAGATTGTGGAGTGGACTCTAAAAGGTATTACAGTGGTACCTTGGTATACGTCCGCTTTGGAATAAGTCCAGCTTGGTATACGTCCTGTTTGGACACGAAAAATGTTGCTTGGTATACAACCTTTGTTTGGAATACGACTCACATGCTAGAACACCGCGCGCTACCCTTGTTTACCTCTCACAAGACAAAGCCACGACTGCCCACGAGCGTCAGTACGCCAGTTGCTAGCATTCAGTGAACAACTCTCTGTGAATTTTCACGTGACTTTGTGTTTTTTCGCATAAATTTGAATTGATTGTTGAACAGTATGAAGGTGGCACACGTATCCGGGACATGGCTACTGCATACCGTATGCCGAGGTAGCTACGATTGTGAAAAACAAAGACGTTATTAAAAAGTAAAGTGAGGTAAAATTTTCAGTTATTTCATCTAATTGCTTTTGTATTTATGTATTTTAGTATTAAACAGTGTTTAAATTATCTGATACAACCCCATCAACGTATAATATGCCAATAACAATAGGATTTTTTTTTTCCATGGTAACGGATTAATCATTTTCCCTTTATTTCTTATGGGAAAAATTTGCTTGGTATGCGTCCTCCATCCATCCATCCATCCTCTTTCGCTTATCCGGGGTCGGGCCGCGGGCGCAGCAGCTTGAGCAGAGAGGCCCAGACTTCCCTCTCCCTGGCCACTTCTTCTAGCTCTTCCGGGAGAATCCCAAGGCGTTCCCAGGCCAGGTATGCATCCTGTTTGGTATAAGTCCAAGGATCTGGAACGGATTAAGGACGTATACCGAGGTACCACTGTATTTTGAACCTGGGACTGATTTGGTTGGGTTGTTTATGGGGTGTTGGGACTCAGTGGTACCCCCCGGTCTTTCACTTCATTTGTGAGGATTCAGCATAGTGCTTGTCCCTCAGCAAATTCAAGTTTTGCTTTTTGGAACTTTCTAAATTGAATATTTTCGATACGCAGTTGGTTGAATCCACGAATGCGGAACACGTGGATACAAAGGGCCGACAGTAGAGAACAACAGGAATTTCAATCCAATTGAGCAGGCCTTCCATATGCTGAAGAGAAGGCTTAAGGGGACAAGCCCCCCTGAAACAAGCAGGAGATGAAGATGGCTGCATTTGAGGCCTGGCAGAGCATCACCAGAGAAGATCCTCAGCACCCGGTGATGTCTGTGAACTGCAGACTTCAAGCATGTGAGGGACATGCAACAAAATACTTAATAGACCTGCCATTGCTGTGTCCACACATTATGGTACCCTGAAATGGGAGGGGGGATCACATAGAAAAAAGTGTGTGTGTGCAAATCCCCTTAAATGAAAGTCTGAGATACGCAGATGAATCCATCCATCCATTATCCAAACCGCTATATCCTAACTACAGGGTCATGGGGGTCTGCTGGAGCCAATCCTAGTCAACATAAGGCGCAAGGCAGGAAACAAACCCCAGGCAGGGTGCCAGCCCACCTCAGGACACACATACCAACGACAATTTAGGACCACCAATGCACCTAAACTGAATGTCTTTGGACTGTGGGAGGAAACCCATGCAGACACGGGGAGAACTCCATGCAGGGAGGACCCAGGACGTGAACCCAGGTCTCCTAACTGTGAGGCAACAGCACTACCCACTGCGCCACCATGCCGCCCCATGCGCCGATCAATTAAGTCTTAATTGCTTGATTTGTCATTTTTAAATTGTGGGGCAGAGGGGTACACGAAGGGAAAAAAATGTGCCTTAGTGTCCCAAACATTAAGGAGGGAACCGTATGTGCAATTTCACACGGCCCCCACCCCCCCCTCCTACTTCCTAACATTTTCCTGGAAAAAAAAAATGAACTTTACATTTGTACTTTCGTTCAAGCAATAAACGCCAAACGCATATCACGTTCTTGACATGAACTCATTTAAGGCTGTCGAAAACAAACCGCTCTGCTTCCTTATTCCAATACAAATCACTTCTTACCCCCGGCGCCGCGCTGGAAATCAATAGACTGTGTCCTCCTTCCGATTTGGCGTTCTTGATGTGATAAGCAAATCACTGGCAGACTGACACCGTATCACACACGGCGGCAGAAAATGGCCAATATTTAGATGTCTGCGAGCGATTCAGCTCTAGGGTGTGGATAAACTGAGAAAGCTTTTAATCATACCTGTGATTGACTGTAACCTTTGGGCCAAGCAACACTTTCTACTGGCTCTACTGGCGCTCCTGATCCAGTGAAAGGTCACGTCATCATGCTGATCGGTATCAATAATGTGCTCCTAAAAAGGGTCAGGGTACGAAAAAACAAAAAACAAAAAAAAACCCTCCAGAGTTCCTGTTCTGTGCTGTAATTCGCATTCTCTTTAAACTTCAAACGCTGCAGAGGCAGCACAACCTGTCTTGTTATACAGTACCTCTGGTTTCAGCTTCCCATAACTCCGCTGTTGTCAAAAATTGACCTCGAGACTTTGACTACTTCATGTGCAGGTGAATATTTTTCTCGACTTTCTCCTTCTTCAGTTGTGGAGCTCAGGTTGTTATACTTCAGCCAACAAGTCCATTCTGTTCATTTCTACTTTTGCACTGTGTCCTTGTTTTGTCGATTTTGCTGTATTTTCTGGGTGTTCTCTCAAGAGGCGGGACACCTGTCAATCATCACCAGGAACTGCCCTCCAGCTTATTAGAATATTAGAACAATCCAGACAAGAACAGGCCATTGAGCTCAACAAAGCTCACCACTCAAATCCATTGAATTCTTCTAAAATAACATCAAGTTGAGTTTTGAAAGTCCCTAAAGTCTTGCTGTCCACCACACTACTTGGTCACTTATTCCACGTGTCTGTGGTCCTCTCTGTGAACTTGGCATTGCTTGAGTCACATAGCCCTCTTACAACCCTAATCATAACTAAAGTATAAGAGGGCGGAGCTCTGGAGGTCTACAGCTAGACTCCACCTACATGGAGTCATTCAATGGAGTCAACTCCACCTACTTAGAGCTCCAGGAGAACAGGCCATTCAGTCCAAAATAACTCACCAGTCCTGTCCACTTAACTCCTACAAAATAACATCAAGTTGAGTTTTGAAGACTCCTTAAGTCCTACTGTCCACCACACTACTTGGTCACTTATTCCATGTGTCTGTGGTTCTCTGTTTGAAGAAAAACTTCCTAATGTTTGTGTGAAATTTACACTTAACAAGTTTCTAATCTCATTATAAAGCATCAGTGTAACCTTCTTTGACTTGTACCTGATGATCAACAGTTGCATAATGTGAACCTGGCTTTCAAAACTTACGACACCTACTTGGGGCCATTCCATGGAGTCAACTCCACCTACTTGGAGCTCCAGGAGAAAAGGCCATTCAGTCCAAAAAAAAGCACCAGTCGTATCTACTGAATTCTTCTAAAAAAACATCAAGTCGAGTTTTGAAGTCCCTAAAGTCTTACTGTCTACCACACTACTTGGTCACTTACTCCATGTGTCTGTGGTTCTCTGTGTGAACTTGGCATTTTTTGAGTCAGATAAACCTCATACAACCGCAATCTTAACCACAGTGTAAAAGGGCGGAGCTCTGGAGGTCTATAGCTAGACTCCACCTACTCGGGCCATTCAAGAGAGTCAACGCCACCTACTTAGAGCTCCAGGAGAACAGGCCATTCAGTCCAAAATAACTCACCAGTCCTGTCCACTTAACTCCTACAAAATAACATCAAGTTGAGTTTTAAAGACTCCTTAAGTCCTACTGTCCACCACACTACTTGGTCACTTATTCCATGTGTCTGTGGTTCTCTGTTTGAAGAAACACTTCCTAATGTTTGTGTGAAATTTACACTTAACAAGTTTCTAATCTCATTATAAAGCATCAGTGTAACTTTCTTTGACTTGTACCTGATGATCAACAGTTGCAAAATGTGACACTGGCTTTAAAAACTTACGACACCTACTTGGGGCCATTCAGTGGAGTCAACTCCACCTACTTGGAGCTCCAGGAGAACAGGCCATTCAGCCCAAAAAAGCTCGCCAGTCCTATCCACTTATTTCTTCCAAAAAAACCATCAAGTCGAGTTTTGAAAGTCCCTAAAGTCCTCCAGTCTACACTATGACTTGGCCACTTATTCCACATGTCTGTGATTCTCTGTGTGAAGAAAAAGTTCCCAATGTTTGTGTGAAATTTATGCCTAACAAGTTTCCAACTTCACTATAAAGCTTCAGCGTAATCTTCCTTGAATTGTACCTGACGATCAAAAGTCGCATAATGTGACACTGGCTTTAAAAACTTGAGAGATGAGAACAGGCCATTGAGCCGCATAACTCGCCAGTCCTGTCCACTTAACTCCTCCAAAATAACATCAAATGGAGTTTTGAAGACCTCTAAAGTTCTACTGTCTACCACACTACTTGGTCGCTTATCTCATGTGTCTGTGGTCCTCTATGTGAACTTGGCCTTGATTGAGTCAGACAGCCCTCATACAACCCTAATCTTAACTATAGTTTAAAATGGAGGAGCTCTGGAGGTCTACAGCTAGACTCCACCTACTTGGGCCACCCATTGGAGTCAGCTCCACCCGACTTAGTGCTCCACGAGGCCATTCAGTCCAAAAAACTTGCTAGTCCTGTCCACTTATTTCTTCTAAAAAACATCAAGTTGAGTTTTGAAAGTCCCTAACGTCTTACTGTCTACCACACCACTTGGTCACTTATTCCACTTGTCTCTGGTTCTCGGTGTGAAGAAAAACTTCCTAATGTTTGTGCGAAATTTACGTTTCCACCTGTGTCCCTGTGTTCTTGATGAACTCAATTTAAAGTCATATTCTCGATCCACTGGACTAATTCCCTTCATAATTTTGAACACTTCACCCATGTCTCCTTTCCATCTCCATAGGCTCAGCTCCTTTAATCTCTCCTCACAACTCATCTCCTGCAGCCCTGGAATCAGCCTAGTCCAGGGGTGACCAACTCCGGTCCTGGTGGGTCGCTGTGGCTGCAGGTTTTCATTCTATCCATCTTCTTAATTAGTGAGCCATGTTTTTCTGCTGATTAACTTGTTTTGCCTTCATTTTAATTGACATGATTCAGACGCCTTAGTTGTTTCTTTTTCCTTAAAGAGCAGCCAAACAATAAGGAGACACCAAACGAGCCGCCACATGACCAGCTAACCTGAAAATAAAGATATGTGAAGGTCTCGGTCATGTTGGTCTGCTCAGGTCACCCAAACATCTTGACGGTGGTCTTAGAGAAAACAGAAAATCTGCTGCTGTGGCAGAATGAGAGCAGCGACAAGTCATGATATTCAATAACGGCTTTAATTAACAGCAACAATCAGCTTCTCATTAAGAAACTGGTTGGAGTGAAATTGGCTGGAGCTTGACATTCCAGTTTAGCTGGTCATCTGTTGGCTTGTTTCACGTCTCATTTCTGTTTGGCTACCATTTAATGAAGAAAAATCAATTCAGGGGACTGAATCCTTAAAAACAGGGCTATTAAAATGAAGGAAAAAGGAGTTAATTAGGAGTGAAAACTGGTCACTGATTAGGAAAAGGGAAAACCTGCAGCCACTGCGGCCCACCAGGACCAGTTGGACACCCCTGGCCTATTCACTCTTCTTTGGACTTTTTCCAGCGTTGCTTTGTCCCTTTTTATACCCTGGAGACCAAAACTGCACCCAGTACTCCAGAAGAGGCCTCACCAGTGTGTTATAAAGACCTGAGCAGAACCTCCTGTGGCTTGTACTCCACACGTCAAGGCGCTATATAACCTGACGTTCTGTTAGCCTTCTTAATGGCTTCTGAACACTGTCTAGAAGTTGATAGCGTAGAGTCCACTACAACTCCTAAATTCTTCTCATAAGGTGGACTTTTCGATTTTCAGACCTCCCATTGTGTATTCAGACCTCACATTTTTACTTCTTACATGTAATACTTTACAGTTTAATGACATTAAATCTCAGCTGCCACAAATCTACCCAAGCTCTTCTGCTGTCCATGCTGTAGTGATATAACACATTCTGTCAATCCACCTATCATCTGCAACCTTAACCAGCTTTTTATTTATAGTCTAAATCATTTCTATATATTAAAAATATCAGTGGCCCCAGCACTGACCCCCTGCTGGTCACCACTCTTAACATTGGCCAATTCTGATCAGGTTCCTCCCACCATCACCCTCTGAGCCAATTCTGCGCCCACCACTACTTTTAGTTTGATGCCCACCCTCTCATGTGGCACCTTATTAAATGCTTTCTGAACGTCCAGACAAATCATATCTTATTCTCCATTCTGATCGTATCCTTTTGTTTCTCCTTAACAGAATTCCAGCATGTCAGTACAACAGAGCCAATGTTGACTGTTCCTAATAACTCCTGTCCTTGCCATGTGCTGCTCACTCTTATCCATTAATAATTGCTTTCATTCATTTTCCAGTGCTGCACATTAAGCTCACAGGCCAGCAGTTGCCTAGATCTGCCCTTTTCTATATAATTCGATAATATTTGTCCGTTTCCAGTATTTCAGAATCTCTCCAATGAGGAGTGACCTCCTGCAAATATGAATCAAGGGTTTATACATGTACTCCCTAATTTGCATAAGCGCTTGAGGATAAATATTATCTAGTCCTGGTGATTTGTTTGATTTCAACCATTTTAATCTGCTCAGCTCTTCTCCCTCTACAATTTCCAAATCCTCCTTAGTAGTCCCGTTTACCACTGGGAGGTTATCCACTTCTTCAAATGTGACGACCTCAGAAGAATGCAAGTTTAGAGCGTCTGTTATCTCACTGTGGGTATTTTTTAATTGCATTTACTATTGCTGATGTACTCCCTTACTGTTCTTTTACTACTAATGTTGTTATCTTCCGCTTTATCTGTTATATCCCTCCCTAAGTGTCATTTAGCCTCCCTGATGTCCTTCTTAATGGTGGCCCTCATGTTCTCGATTCACATTGGAAGTTTTAGTCTTATACACCTTATTCATCTGTTTTTTCCTTTGCAGCTTCTTTTTCAACTTGTTATTAACCCTCTTCTTTAAAATTTCCCACTAATTCCAAATGTAGGTATATACCTGTCCTGCATTACACGTAAAATATTTTAAAGCCTGTTGCACTGCTCCTTAAATATCTTCTCACTCAAAAGCTTATCCCAGTCTATCCTCGTCAGACTTTGCTGCATCTGCTCAAAATTCACCCTACCAAAGTTCAACTCAACAATTTTAGTCTTTGCATCCGCACTCGTACAAAACACTTACAACTATAATATACTAGCCGTCCCCCGCGGCTTTGCCCGCGTATTACTGAAACAGATCAGCGAGGAGGGTCCCGCCCAGCTCTCGACTCCCCCTCCCCTCGGCCCGCAGCCTCTCTCTCGGATTAGCGGGAATATGTCACTCCTGCAAGAGAACTAGGATTCGTAGCACAATGAGAGAAGTCACAAAATCAACCGGAATGTTCAAGCAAATTCTAGAAAAAAAAAATCTAAATTCGTTAAGTAATTCTCTCGTTTGCTAACTAAGCGAAGTTAAGGTTACGCCCCGTGACTGGCGCGCGAGTGAGGAGGGTCCCACCCCACTCCCCGCAGCCCGATGAGTCTCTTGGATTCACGGCACCGCAAGCGAACTATGATATTTAGCACGATGAGAAATTCGCAGAATCAACGGAATGCTGAAGCAAATTATAGAAAAAAAACGATCTAAATCCGTTAAGTAGTTCTCTTGTGAAAAGCAGACAGACACTCAAACGGGTCTAAAAAGCTATACGAAATTTCACGCTTCGACCATGAAATTTTTAAAACCGTTTCTTAGCGAGCACCTATGGGCCAAGGGTAACCTACATTCCAAATTTCAAGTCCCAAGTCCTCATGGGAGATTTCATGACGAGTGAGTCAGTGGTATTTGACTTTTATATGTATATATATTATGGTCACCTGACCCTAGTAAACCAATCACCTCTACACCCTCAATTCTATCCTGATTATTACAAAAACCTAAATCTGCACAAGTTTCACCCCACGTTGGTGTGTTAAAAATCAGTCACTGATTACGCCTAAAAACTCCAGTTCTTCTGCTCCTCCATTTGCAAAAGGTTGTTTCAGTTAATATTTGGGTGGTTAAAGTCCCCCATGACTATAATATCCCCCTGTAAACATACCTTTTTAATACCTGGGAAACGTTTCCCACAGTTGAATAAAGCCTATGTTGTATTCGGGTGTTTGGGGAGCTGTACAACCCCTGGTGGTCATAATATACATATATATATATACATTTATAGTAGATGCTATAATGGATGGACAGGCATCTCGACTGGGATGAAGAACAATATCTTGCCTGGTTGGGAGGCCATAATGGATGGACTGCATTAGTAGACGTGCAGGATGTCTCTAGTTTCTTGTCCCAGTCGAGGTGGTCATATTATAGTGGATTTGGATAATTGGTTTTTGGGCACAGTTTATTCTCCAAGGCAAAACATGGAAGTGCGACACTGGTATATTCCAGTTTGGACTCCCGCAGGACAGATATTTCAGAAGAGCAACCCTATCTGGATTCATGGATACCACCAAAAGGTGCTGCCAGGAAAACGTCTCCCTACATGGGGTAGCTTCCATTGTAACCCGGAAGTGCTTTTGTTATGCCATGCCTTGACATCAGAAGTACTCCTGAGTCTAACATAAAAAGAAGGTGCCGAGATCCCGCCAGGAGTCAGAGCTGGGAGGCAGTGGACGACACTCGTGGAGGTGCAGTAGAGAAGGACGGAAGGTGACTAAATTGTGTATTATTTACGGTACTGGATTGTTGGAAGCCTGTAGGAAAATTACTGTGTATATATATATATATATATAGTCACACACATGCGAGTAGGAGGCCACTAAACCGCCTGAGTAATTGTAATAAAACATCTGACCAGGGAGAGGCGGAGTGCGCTGACTGTCTTTCCCAGTTCCCTATAGTTCTTTCCCGGGAAATCCTGCAAGGTTTGGCACCTCAGAAGACATCACTCCCAGTGCCGGCCCATTTGCTGACATCACGTCCGGCACCAGGGCCTTTGCTGGCGTCACTTCCGGTCCAGACGACATCACTTCTGATTCCGTCCCTTTGGATGACGTCACTTCCTATACGGGCCTTTAAAGCCTCCATCTTTGTCTTTTGTGATCAGTTCTGTTATGCACATTGCGCTATTTATTTCGACTTTTCCCAGCCGGGAAAAACAATATACGGGTGGCTGCCCCAAACCTTTATGATGTCTTGGACTCTTTATTGTCACTGTATATATCTATATATAGTGGTGAGTGGCTGGGGCTGTTACCCAGCCGGGACGCCCAGGAGGACCGGAGGAGGGCTTGTGCCTCCTCCAGACCATGAGGGGGCGACCACCCTGGTGGCTTTGGGGACCACAGGTACAGAGCTTTGAAGCTCAGCCCTGTAGGGGCCCGTGGTCACTGCCAGGGGGCGCCCCAATGCCTTTGGAGCCTTGGTGTGGCAGAAGTGCTGAGAGGAAGACGATTAGAGACACCCGGAGTGCTTCCAGTTGCACACCCGGCACTTCCGCCACACTGGGGAGTGCCGGTGGAAGATTGTCTGGAAGCACCTGGAGCACATCCGGGTGACTATAAAAGGGGTCGCCTCCCTCCGTTTGATGGCTGGAGTCGGGAGGTCAAGAGACGAGGTCTTGGAGGAGGCAAGGAGGTGGCCAGCAGAAGGAAAGGCATTTGGTTTGTTGGCCGGGACTTGTGGGCATTTTGGGGTTGTGTGTCACATTTGTAAATAATAGTATGTATAGTAAACGTGTGTTGGGTGACTTCATTGTGTCCGTCTGTCTGTGTCAGGGCTGGCTTCCACAATATATTAAAGTACCTTTTCTTTGCCCTGAAATTGTGTCTGGTTCAGTTGAGTCTGGTGTTTGGGTCTCTGTGGTGCCCCCTGGCGGTCACACTTATTTATTAAAAGAGCTCCTATAAAATGTCAGATATCCCGCTGAGGACAAATAAAGTTCTACGTATACTAAGCTTATTTGTTTAGCTAGTAGCTAGCTTTCTAAATCCACTGTAAATTTAGCACTGATGAGGAGATACAGAGACAGCAAGAGTCTAATGAATCTTTGGAGGACATTTTCTTTAAGAAATGAATAAAGGCCAATTAGTACAAAAAAAAACAAAACTAGGCTCAATAGATGGTTGGATGGATTTATGGACAAAGAATATCATCATTAGTAATAATCCTCACTTTAAAGGCACATCAATAACTACCAGAGGGCATGTAACACCCAAACTGGCACCAACTCCGACGGCCCACCCGTTCACTCGCTCCTCCAGGGGTACACTGGAGCAGAAAAGCTTCCAGGAGTGAGAAATGATAACAGACGCTGTTCACAGCTGGCCTTACCAGCATGCAATGGCAAGTGGGTGATGGCAGCTGCTTATCAGCACCGTGGCAATGACACTCAGATGACTCCCTGATGGCAACATTTTCTGAAAGGGCAAAAAAAAAACACAGAGAGTGAGAGCAGAATCAACTTGGGCTCAAAAACCGATTGAGTAACTCCATTACTGGCAGCACGGTGTATAGAACAGAATCGTTTTTGCCAAGATGATGCCAACCATACCCCCTTCTTGGGCACACTAAGTCACCACCCACACTAGTCTTATTTATAGTTATGTGGCAGTCAGCTTGTCTGGATTCAGTCTGTTATTCAGGAGACCAAATGAATTTGCTTGGACTGTGGGAGGAGGAGAGCGCTCTCTTGGCATTGGGGGTTCACCACTGCAAAGCCATGGACTGTGCCAGTTTAGATTTCTAAATTTTGTAATGCCGGAGCATCCCAGTCAACCCACTATGCAGTATGTGAGTTTATGTCTGGTCCATCCAATGCTTTGCAGTTCTTCCTGCTGGTCTTATCTGCTTCCTCATCTACCCCTTGTTGATCTATCTATCTATCTATTATCTATTATTATCTACCTACAGTATGTCTGTTGTCCTGCCTACTATACTAAAATTAATATCTATCTATCATATAGCACCTTTCCTATCTATCTATCTATCTATCTATCTATCTATCTATCTATCTATCTATCTATCTATCTATTATATAGTGCCTTTGACATCTTATCTATTATCTATCTATGTTTGTTGTCCTGCCTACTATACTAAAATTAATATCTATCTATCTATCTATCTATCTATCTATCTATCTATCTATCTATCTATCTATCTATTATATAGTGCCTTTGACATCTTATCTATTATCTATCTATGTTTGTTGTCCTGCCTACTATACTAAAATTAATATCTATCTATCTATCTATCTATCTATCTATCTATCTATCTATCTATCTATCTATCTATCTATCTGACCTTATCATTGTACTTTTTTGGCA
Source organism: Polypterus senegalus (assembly GCF_016835505.1). Taxonomy (NCBI): domain Eukaryota; kingdom Metazoa; phylum Chordata; class Cladistia; order Polypteriformes; family Polypteridae; genus Polypterus; species Polypterus senegalus. The sequence goes on from NC_053162.1 coordinate 11,716,591, forward strand.
CCTATACAGAGCCATACAAGTCGTACCAAAGCCGTAGATTTTTGGGCATAGATGCAGGTACAGTCGTATGTGAATGTAAGATCAAAGGAGGTGGGGAGAAGAATGGATAAACCCCCCTTGGTTCCGACTATAAGTGCAACAAGATCATGAATAGAGAGTACTGAACCCCCAAAATTTTGGCAAGCTGGGTGACTGCCTAGTTCGCCTGTATGGTAGAGTCGACTGCTTGCACTCATCTTCAGAGGCTTCAAATACTATAATATATTTAAGGACTCTCCCTGCCTACTAATTATATATCTGTTACCGGCAATGTGTGGTATTGTACAGAATGCATGGCATTTTATGGCAAAGCATGAAATGTCTGTATTATGTTAATATGCTATATACTTTGCCTTGGCACCATATATAACATCTGGGCATTATACAGAATGACTTGCCAGTTTGCCTTTTGCCATTGCATAGATTGCAGAGGAAATGTCTGAAATTTTAATCATTTCGTACTTTGACCTCCCATTTTCAGCATTCTATAGATTTTCCGGATCATTCTACACAAAGCCTAATTTCACACATGGCATGGTAACATATCTACTTTTACGTAAGCCTGCATTGATTTAACTTTTTGTTAAAATTAAATAACAAAATGTTAACTCTGCATCTCCTCTTTAAGTTGCCTTCTCATATATATATCTTCACTTTACCTGTTTTGTTCCTGCCTTGTGCCTGATGCCTGCTAGGAGAGACTCCTGCTGCCCTGCGACTCTGCCCTGGATAAGCGGGTAAGAACATGATGGCTGGATGGATGTCTGCCTGTCTGTTGTTATCATTTACTATTATTAACAAATACTTTAATCTCCCTCAGTTCAGTCTTGAGTTTCAGGGTGCTGGAGTCTATCGCTGGGTACAAAGCAGGGATTCAGTGACGTGGGGACACCGGTGAAGGGCAGGGTCCTCTCACACAGGCCAACTCACCTGACATGCTCGTCTTTAGGAATGTGAAAGGAAAACTTGGGCGCCAGAGACAAAGCCGCACAGACACACAACCTGAACCTGGGGCTCTGGATCTGGGGTGAGGTGGGAGTGTTAACCGCTATGCCACTCTATGACTATTTTTATTTATATAATTTATAACAATCATTCATCTGAGAAGGTAAATAAATGCTTCACACCATGACAAACCAGTAAAAAAAATATATAAATCTAAAAAGATGAAACGTGTTAATGAAAAAAAAAAGGCCGCCCTCAATATTGACACTATTTGTAATTGCGCTAATTCTTCCTGGCACACAATATGACAGCTTGAAGGTGTGTTTAACACTAATGTCTGAGTGCTGTGCTGGGTTTAATATCCCGTGACATGCAGACGCCCTGACTGATGTGTTCTGGCTCGGCACAAGACCCCATCTGTACATTTACATATGCAATGACCCAGATTTGCATTCTCGATCAGAGCCCTTCGGACCTCATTAGAAGAGCGCGGCTGGCTCTGCCCCTCTGATGCCCCTCTCGCCCCCCGCCTAGGTCAAGCCCGGCTTATGTTTCACGCGCACTCCCATGAAATCAGCGGCCGCCTTTCTCCGCGCTCGGCTCTCCTTCTTATTAAGGACGACAGCTCCAGACTACCTTTCTGGCACAGGCTGCCGGTAATCTGCTACCTCTCAGCTTCTCATAGCTTCAAGACGACTGCCAGTGTTTCTGGCCGCCTATACTACACCACGGCGTGTGTTCGTGTAACCGTGTGTGTGGGGGGGGATGGGCGGGGGGTTGGCAATGGGCAAGGCGGGCGGACTGCGCAGGGCTTCATTCAGCACTGCTTTCCACGACGGGAACAGACAAACTCCTTCAAAATAAGATTTCCACTACACTTAATAAAACTTGTAGTTTTTAACACCCATTCTACAATACAACTCCTAATTCAATAAAGACAGCCGCGAGCGAGGCTGTCTGGGGCTACCAAGCTGTGGGAAAGGGAAGAAAGGCTAAAGAAAACACAAAAAAGGGAAAAGATGGAGCCTTTCAAAGTTTACAGCTCACAGAAAATTCTTTGAAACCTGAAAGTTCTTGGCCAACCTGCTGTCATAGGATTAAGAAATGAACAAGTGGAAAAGCTAATCTGAACATCTTTAATTTGGATAGATAGATAGATAGATAGATAGATAGATAGATAGATAGATAGATAGATAGATAGATAGATAGATAGATATGAAAGGCACTATATAACAGATAGATAGATAGATAGATAGATAGATAGATAGATAGATAGATAGATAGATAGATAGATAGATAGATAGATATGATAGATAGGTAGATAGATAGATAGATAGATAGATAGATAGATAGATAGATAGATATGAAAGGCACTATATAACAGCTAGATAGATAGATAGACAGATAGATAGATAGAAATAAAAGGCACTATATAATAGATAGATAGATAGATAGATAGATAGATAGATAGATAGATAGATAGATAGATAGATGGATAGATTGATTGATTGATTGATTGATTGATTAATTCAATGGCTTGTTGCTGCTCTCGTTGTGCAATAGCAGACATTTCCAAAACTGTTGATTTTCTCTTTTCTCTAACAGCGCCATTAAAATGTTTTGAGGACCTGAGCAGATCGACATTCCTGACACCTTCATCTTTCTTTATTTTCAGATATTGTATGATGGACACCAGTTGTTTTGGCTCATTTTGTATCTCATTATTGTTTGGCTGCTAATTAAGGAAAAAGAAACAATTAGTCTTCAAGAGCAAATCAATTCAAATTAGTTCAAAAGAAGTTAATTAGCAGCAAAAACAGTTCACTCATTAAGAAAAGGGTTAGAATGAAAACCTGCAGCCAATGTGGCTCACCAGGGTGAAAGTCTGCCCTGAAAGCCAAGTTCCCCCGCCACAAGCCTCCTGTTTCAGACTGATAAGGTGCACAGTGGAGCTCGAGCGGCGGCCCCCTGAAACCCGAGCCTCGCGTGTGTCCTTTCCGTAGATCTCAGGATGTGAACTGTAAGAAAAATCATTCAGTTGTCAGACGGTGCCGGATGTGACACATCCTCCTGGAGGCTCACGCCAAGCCCCAGTCAAAGCTTCAAAGAATGTTTGCTGGCGAAAAAAAAACACACACAATGAACAATGGGTTGCCCACCTACTTGCTGGGAATGTGGCCAGGAGGGGGCACAAGCCATAAGGAACCAAAAAAAAAATATATAAATAAATAATAAAACTTGCTGGCCCTGCAATTAAGCAGCAGTTCTCGATTGAACAAAGTCAGCAGCTTAAATCTCCTGCCGGTGACCTTGTTGAGTTTCTCAATTGTTTCATCCATACCTCCCTCCGGACCCCTTTATTCCACAAAAGCTTCGAGCCCACCGTATGCCGTATTCACAATCACATTCACTCGTCGAGAAACACTGCGAGCAAACTTTAGGCAGACAGTAAGTCCCTAAGATATCATCACTTAAACCCACTATACAAAACAGGGAGCACCACAGGGAGCACCTTAACCAGAACGCTTGGCCGGTAACTTACAGCACAAGACGCACATTGTGACACGGAGTATTAAGGGGGTGACCTGCAACTGGGAGGCTCCACCTAGTGACTCATTTCCACCGGGAGATGTTCCAAATAAAATATTTAATGTCGCTGATCACGATTTTCAGGTTTTATTGTTTTTCTTTTTCTTTTTTTTCTTTTAACTGAACCATTCAATGAGTCAGAGGGGGGACTTTGAACCTTTGGACTTCTCATTCCTAAACCTGCGCTAGCTGACTTTGTATAGTCTGTGGCCAAAAGTCTGGAGAACGACCCAAGTGTTGTTTTTCATAAAGTTTGCTGCTTCAGTGTTCTTAAATCTTTTTGTCAGACCATTCTATGGTGTGGGCGGCACGGTGGCGCAGTGGTAGCGCTGCTGTCTCGCAGTAAGGAGACCTGGGTTCGCTTCCCGGGTCCTCCCTGCGTGGAGTTTGCATGTTCTCCCCGTGTCTGCGTGGGTTTCCTCCCACAGTCCAAAGACATGCAGGTTTGGTGTATTGGCGATCCTAAATTGCCCCTAGTGTGTGTCCTGTGGTGGGCTGGCACCCTGCCTGGGGTTTGTTCCTGCCTTGCGCCCTGTGTTGATTTTCACAAAGTTTGCTGCTCCATTGTTCTTAAATCTTTTTGTCAGATGTTTCTATGGTGTGGGTGGCACGGTGGCGCAGTGGTAGTGCTGCTGCCTTGCAGTAAGGAGACCTGGGTTCTCTTCCCGGGGTCCGGAGTTTGCATGTTCTCCCCGTGTCTGCGTGGGTTTCCTCCCACAGTCCAAAGACATGCAGGTTAGGTGTATTGGCGATCCTAAATTGTGCTTGGTGTGTGTGTGCCCTGTGGTGAGCTGGCGCCCTGCTCAGGGTTTGTTTCTGCCTTGCTGGCTGGGATTGGCTCCTGTGGTAGGATATAGCAGGTTGGACACTGACTGACTGACTGACCGTTTCCTTGTGAGTGGCATAGCAGTAAACCTCGTGATATTCTGATTCCAGAACATGACCTTGAACTGGCCGAGTTTAGGCAAAGATCTGCGTCTGCAATCGGAGGCTTTGGTTCTAACATTTGATCCCCTATGTTGTGATTCATTACCCATAAAACCTCACCAAGAAGTGCAGGTCCTGAAATATTCAAAAGCAGGCCAGCGTTCTTATCTGTCAATAGTCTCCTAATCATTCCTAGGAATTGCACTCATAGTCTGACTTGGACAAGAAGTGGTCCGGCATGAGAAGTATTCATGAAGCGTCCTACTCCCACGTTACTGTAGAGAATGAACGACGTCACCATTTTACTGCATCCCCGTATATTCTGTGGTCAAAGGTTTTGAGAATGACACAAGTGTTGGTTTTCATGAAGTTTGCTGCTTCAGTGTTTTTCGATCTTTTTCTCAGATGTTTCTATGGTGTACTAAAGTAGAACGACGAGCATTTCATGAGTTTCAAAGGCTTTCATTGACAGTGACATTAAGTTGATGTGCAGAGTCCATATTTGCAGTGTTGGCCCTTCTTTCTTTTTCAAGACCTCTGCAATTCGCCCTGGCAGGCTGTCCATCAACTTCTGGGCCCAATCCTGACTGATGGCAGCAGCCCATTCTGGCGTAATCAGAATCGGTGGGTTTTTGTTTGTCTACCCGCCACATCTTGAGGATTGACCACAAGTTCTCAGTGGGGTTAAGGTTGTAGCGGTCCGGTGCTGCTAAGGTTCACACCGTCGAAGAGACGGCGGTTTATTTATTTTTTATAGTGGAGATTACAGAGACGTATCCAGCCTTGGCCCGACCCTCACACACTCACAAGCAGAGACAAAAAACAACACAACAGATAAAGAATGTATTAATAATGAATGAAAACAGCGATCCCACCCCAGTTCCCCTTACGGCGATGTACAATCAACTCGAAAACAAACCACAACAATAACCACACACAGTGAAGTCCATGAAAGAACGGCAACTGATGTCAGGTAAAGATGAAGGTGAATACTCCAGAGATCCACACATTGAAGGGGAATGTAAAGATTGTCCTACCGATAAGTGCCTGAAATGGTGAAGACGGGTGGACGGGTTCAGGAGGGCTCCTTTCTTCACAGGATGGCCGTGAATCTACATACAGTCCTCATGTACACAGGCAGACAGCAGACAATCCAGACCGCGACCAAGAAACGATCCGGGACAAAAATGAGACAGCGCAGGGATCACAACGGCAGGTAGACGGACACGAAACACAAAATACTTCTCCCTTTTTATAAATATCACGCCGGCCTCCTTGTACCCATCAGCCCCTGCACCCTAAGTAGATAACAAATAAGAGCCACTGCAGGGACTGCTGGGAGTTGAAGTTTCAGTCCCCAGCAGCACCACTACAAGGTCTGGGGAGTTTCCTGGCCATGGACCCCAAATTTCGATGTTTTGTTCCCCGAGCCACTTGGTTCTCACTTTCGCCTTATGGCCTGGTGCTCCATCATGCTGGACTGTTCATTGTTGGTCACCAAACTGTTCTGGGATGGTTGGGAGAAGTTGCTCTCGGAAGATGTTTTGGTCCCTTTCTTTATTCATGGCTGTGTGAGTGAGTGAGCCCACTGCCTTGGCTGACATGAGTGGTCTCAGGATGCTTTACTGTTGGCCTGACACAGTTCTGATGGTAGCGCCGCTCACCTTCTCTTTTTTCCCCGATGCCCCAAACAATCGGAAAGGGGATTCGTCAGACAAAATGACCTGACCCTTTACAGTCGTCCTCAGCAGTCCAATCCTGGAATCTCAGTCTGTCCCTGATGCTTCTCTTGGCTTCTTTGCTGCCCTTCTTGACACCCACCAGGCCATCCTGCACTCACACCGGCCTGCTGCCCTTGCCATTCCTGAGCAAGCTCTGCCCTGGTGGCGCCCACAGCTGAATCAACTTTAGAAGTTGCTCCTGATGCTTGCTGGACTTTCTTAGGCACCCTAACCTGTGACGATGTGGGTTCTGCCCAATGCTCCTATCACTCTTTCAGGGGGCCGTGAGCTGGACAATGAGGACGCCAAACGAAACAAGGGGAAAGGTGCACAGTGCAGAAGAGCTTTGATTTAAAACACTCAAAAGCAAAAAGTGTTCAAATCAAGTGCAGTGCATCTAAAAATTCATAAATTAATAAATAAATAATCCATTAAAAGTAGGGAAAAATGTGGAGGTTAAAATCCAATAAGTAAATCCAACTAAAACCGAGGTTAAAACACTGGCTGTAAGCAGTCCTTTAAAAACAAAACCTGGCGCCTTCTTCTGCTTCTCCCATCCGGGCCGTGCACCAGGGGAGTCACCCTACCTGCAGCGGACCTTCTCCTGTTGCTGGTCTGGTAGCCTTTTGGTCCCTACCTCCGTGGGGCACTCGCCAGACCGAGACTTGGGTTCCCCAGCGACAAGGGGGCTCACACTGGGGGCTTCCACCTCCAATCACACTAGGATAAATGTTACAGTCATGCTGCTGATTTGAATGCCTGTCACTGCTCAGTGCTGATGACTTGCAACACCAAACTGGTTGGATGAGATCGTTAAGCCTTGAACTTCACAGACAGGAGTGTCCAATCATGAGTGGTCAAAGGTATTTAAGGTGGTCAACTGCAAGTTGTGCTTCCTTCCCTTTGACTCTCCTCTGAAGAGTGACAGACAGCATGAGATCTTCAAAGCAACTCTCCAAAGATCTGAAAACAAAGATTGTTGAGTCTCCTGGTTTAGGGGAAGGCTACAAAAAGCCATCTCAGATGTTTAAACTGTCAGTTTCAACTGTAAGGAATGGAATCGGGAAATGGAAGGCCACAGGCACAGTTGCTGTTAAACTCAGCAGGTCTGGCAGGCCAAGAAAAATACAGGAGCGGCATATGAGCAGGATTGTGAGAATGGTGACAGACAACCTGCAGATCACCTCCAAAGACCTGCAAGAACATCTCGCTGCAGATGGTGTATCTGTACATCGTTCTGCAATTCAGCACAATTTGCTCAAAGAACATCTGCATGGCAGGGTGATGAGAAAGAAGCCCTTTCTGCACTCGCGCCACAAACAGAGTCGCTTGTTGTATGCCAATGTTCATATAGACAAGCCAGATTCATTTTGGAACAAAGTGCTTTGGACTGATGAGACAAAAAATGGAGTTATTTGGTCAAAACAAAAAGTGCTTTGCATGGCAGAAGAAGAACACCGCATTTCAAAACTATCCCTAGTGTGTGCTTGATGTGTGTGTGTGAGTGTGTGTGCCCTGCAGTGGGCTGGCGCCCTGCCCAGGGTTAGTTTACTGCCTTGCACCCTGCGTTGGCTGGGATTGGCTCCAGCAGACTCCCGTGACCCTGTAGTTAGGATATACCGGGTTGGATAACGGATGGATGGATGTTTCCCATTGTGTCACCATTTAAGGGGGGGTTTTGGGGGGGCGGCCACATCTCCTTGGGGCGTGTAGCACTAGTAGTGGGGGAGGGTTGGAGAGCGAAGCCCCCTAGTTTATTTAAAAACTGGCCTTTCCTTAGAAGCCGCGGTCCGGCTATTTCACATGAAGCCTTCTTCCCCTCTCTATTGTAACTCCATCATTGTGACATTGTGATCTCCAGCCTTGTCCCATTCGACGCTCTCACCCGTGTTAACGAGAGGATCACCGAAATGACGTCAGCTGGTCCTTTCGTGGCAGGGCTGACAGGCAGTGGTTTTTTGAGATGGAAGTCCATTTTCATGGCAAAGAGGGTCTTTGCAACGAGTGCAGAATGCAGCTGCCAGAATCTTAACTAGGAAATGAAAATCCAAGCACATCACGCCAGTCTTAGCGTCGTTATACTGGTTACCTGTGCCATTTAGAATTGACTTTAAGATCCTGCTTATGGTTTACAAAGCCTTCAATAATCTGCTCCGTCCTATGTTTCAGAATGCCTGTCACCTTACACTCCAAATCGTAACCTCAGATTCTCAAATGAGTGTCTCCTTAGAATTCCAAGAACAAAACTTTAAAGAAGGGGTGAGGCGGGCCTTCTGCTGTTAGGCACCTAAAATCTGGAATAGCCTGCCAACAGGAAATCGCCAGGCTGATACGGTGGGGCACTTTCAAAAACTGCTAAAAACTATTTATTTTAACATGGCTCTCTCAGAGCTTCACGTTAGTGTATTTACTCGTGTACCACGCGCCCTCATGTAAGACGCGCACTCTAATTTTTACAAAGAAAATCGCGAAAATCGGTTTGCCCCATGTACGACGCGTGTTGTGATTGTACAGGAAGCATTTAGTGTGAGAGAGAGCACGTAAGCGGGGAGCGAACAAGCGAGCGAGAGAGAGAGAGAGAGAGCGGGCGAGCAGGGGGGGGGGGAGCGAACAAGCGAGCGAGAGAGAGAGAGAGCGAGCGAGAGCGGGGCGGGGCGAACAAGCGAGCGAGAGAGAGAGAGAGAGAGCGGGCGAGCGGGGGGGAGGGAGCGAACAAGCGAGCGAGAGAGAGAGAGACCGAGCGGGGGGAGGGGGAGCGAACAAGCGAGCGAGAGAGAGAGAGCGAGCGAACAAGCGAGCGAGAGAGAGAGAGAGCGTGTTGGGAGCGAACAATCGAGCGAGAGAGAGAGAGAGAGAGAGCGAGCGGGCGAGCCCAAGCAGAAGTAGTAAACATTACAGAATTACATTTCCTCGTGTATGATGCACACCTGATTTTCTAATGCTAATTTTCGGGAAAAAATGTGCACGTGGTACACGCATAAATACGGTAATTATCATTATTATTCCTGGTGGCTCCGTACTCCGTACTAAAATCCGTACTTTCTCTGCTGCTCTTTTTCTGCTTTTCTGTAGTGGCCTCCACCACCACCTGATCAGGGCACTGTGATGGATTAACGGCCAGAAGTCCTCATGACCGTCATCAGCAAGTTCTTCCATGTGAACCCTGAATACCATGAGGACTGATTGAGGTCATTGATGTGAGATAGAGGGGGCTGGGTAGTCTCGTGGTCTGAACCCCTGCAGATTTTATTTTTTTTCTCCAGCCGTCTGGAGTTTTTTGTTTTTTTTCTGCCCTCTCTGTCCATCAGACCTTACTTTTATTCTATGTTAATTAGTGTTCCCTAATTCTACTTTCTTATTTATTTTGTCTTTTTTCTCTTTCTTCATCATGTAAAGCACTGAATGACATCATTTGAACGGAAATGTGCTCTAGAAATAAATGTTGTTGTTGTTTGCAATTAATTGCAATTCATCTGCTCACTCTTCAGAACATTCTGGAGTAAATGCAAATTACCATCATAAAAACGGAGGAAGCAAACTTTGTGACAATTCATATTGGTGTCATTCTCAAAACTTTTGGCCACGACTGTACAACTCAGTTTCTACTAAACTACAGATTGTGGCGAATGGCCGGGACCCCTATAATGGAGAGAGTATATTCAGGGCATTACCTCCGCCAGAACACTAGAGGGCAGCAACCCGGCTTGGTTTGAGGGCATGGATGTTCAACCCAGCTGGGGTCTCCGAGGCCACCTCCACGGGGCACCTGGACGACGATTGCTGAGCCCTTGGTTGCTGGAAGTAGGTCACCGAGCACCTGGAGCACTTCTGGGGGCCTTATAAAAGGAGTCAGCAGCCACCGCTCCGGGAGTCGGGAGGAGGTGGGCACACTTTGCCAGGAGGAGTGGAGGTGGAAGGATTAAGAAGATTATGAAGAGAACTGTGCCTCTGTGCTGTGTTTGTACTGTTTGGGGGAGACGAGACAAACGTGTATCCCCATAGAAATAAAGTTTGTGCTGTGCTGTCTCTGCCTGTCTGTGTGTCGCCCAGGCTGGTGGTCCACAAGATTTAGAGGACACTGTTGATTCTGAGGCTCCAGCGGCTGTGGGGCATCTGTTGGTGAAGAAAGATTCACGGATGTTGAATTTAGCTAGCGATGCTGTGATTTTCGTGGAGTCAATGGAGGCTCTGATGGTGGGTCTTGAGAGACTGAGTTAGGGGTCTGAGTGTCAGGGCTTGCAAGTGTCCTGATAAAAACAACATCCAGGCCTTTAATAACCTCTTCGGCATGGCCATCAGCAGTGTGTCTGTCTGTGGAGAGTGTGTTGACCTTGTTGAGAGGTTTACTTACCTCAGCAGTGACATTCGTGTCTCTGGGGACTCTTCCTATAAAGTCAGTAGACGGATTGGAAGAGCATGGGGGGTCATGAGGTCGCTGGAGAGGGGGTGTGGTGCTCCTGATATCTCTGCAAAAGGACGAAGGTCCAAGTCTTTACAGTCCTGGTGCCTCCTGTCTTACTGTATGGTTGTGAGATATGGACGCTATCCACTGACCTGAGACCAAGACTAGACTCCTTTGGTAGTGTGTCTCTCCAGAAAATCCTTGGGTACCACTGGCTTGACTTTGTGTTGCTCATGGAGTCCCGAATGAGGCACATGACCTGCATTGTGAGGGAGCGTCACTTACGGCACTACGGCCATGTGGCGCGTTTCCCCGAGGGTGATCCTGCTCATAAGATCCTCAGTGTTGGGGACCCGTGTGGCTGGACCAGGCCAAGGGGTCATCCACATAACACCTGGCTGTGGCAGATAGAGGGCCATTTCCATCTATCTATCATATATTGCCTTTTATATCTATCTATCTATCTATCTATCTATCTATCTATCTATCTATCTATCTATTATATAGTGCCTTTCATATCTATCTATTATATAGTGCCTTTCACATCTATCTATCTATCTATCTATTATATAGTGCCTTTCACATCTATCTATCTACTGTATCTATCTATCTATCTATCTGTTATATAGTGCCTTTCACATCTATCTATCTATCTATCTATCTATCTATCTATCTATCTATCTATCTATTATATAGTGCCTTTCATATCTATCTATCTATTATATAGTGCCTTTCATATCTATCTATTTATCTATTATATAGTGCCTTTCATATCTGTCTATCTATCTATTATATAGTGCCTTTCATATCTATCTATCTATCTATGTATTATATAGTGCCTTTCATATCTATCTATCTGTCTATCTATCTATTTTCTTTCAGATCTTCTTTTATTTTATCCACCTCCGTTTTGGGCTCCATCGCTTTCTCTTCCCCTGCACTTTACTTTCTCAAACTTCAGTCAGTCCATAAAGTCCAGCAGGTTGAACCCCAGTGCTCTAGTGTGGGCCCACTTTGACTATTTCGTGTGGTGCACTCAGAGCGCCTCCAAGAAGACAGAATTTATGGTTTTTGGGTTGGTGGGTCGGGGAGAATATTTCAGCTCCTCACAGTTGTCAGTTTTGACAATGCATCGCTCTTGTCGTTCTTTCCGAAATGTTTTTTTCTACAAGCACTTAAAAAATAACGAAATAGCGAATGTTACAGAAAAGAAAAGCAGAGACGTCCACATCTGAATAAAAAAAATTAAAAAACCCTACCGTCAGGGCTAAAGATACCACAAAAGAAATCCGCAAACCCTCTTCCAAGTCTAATTCCGGCCCTTCAGAGCCCCCTCATTTTGTCAAATTAAGTAATATTTTAATCCCCTTGATAAATGCACAGATAATGCTCAGCTATTGTGTCGAAATTAAGGTTAATTAGCACTTCATTTGGCAAGGCAGCAATTATTCTCTGAACCAGTGCTTGGTTTGCTCTGTGGTAATGGATATTTTCAAAGCACTTGGCAGGGCCGAGTCGAGCTCGTAATTACATTGTTGTTAAGTGCAATTAGTAGCTAATACCGAACATCTGCTGCTGCCAAGAAGTGGCACACCCGCTTTAGCTGTAGGGTCATTCTGCGCTCAAGTGCCTAACCTGGGGCCATGTCATTCTCTCTCTCTCTCTCTCTCTCTGTTTATTTGAATTACTTTCCCAACCATATTTGTGTCTTTTTTAGGAGACGCTGACAGACCTGAGGTGGTTTTAGCAAAAAAACTAAAAAAGTTTCTTTAATTTTGGAAGCTACAGAGATGGCATCACAAGCTAACATGATGTGAGGGGTACCAACTTGGCACTGCCTGCACACCTTCATGGAGAGGAACTGTGTGAGTGAGAGAGAATGAGAGTGGCCCCCCACACTGGGGTAGAAAGGGTAAGTGTCATAGTTAGAGGGGCCGCATGTCCCGTAGTTTCTAGGACAGAGATGGCATCACAAGCTAAAATGATGTGGGGGTACCAAAGTGGTACTACCCACACATCTTAATGGAGAGGAAATGTGTGAGTGAGAGAGAATGTGAGCAGCCCCCCATACTGGGGTGGAAAGAGTGAGTGTCATAGTTAGGGGGACCACATGTCCCCGTATTTTCCAGGACAGAGATGGCATCACAAGCTAAAATGATGTGGGGGTACCAAAGTGGCGCTGCCTGCACACCTTCATGGAGAGAGCCTGTGAGTGAAAGAAAATGACAGCGGCCCCCCACACTGGGGTAGAAAGGGTAAGTGTCATAGTTAGACGGGCCGCCTGTCCCATAGTTTCTAGGACAGAGATGGCATCACAAGCTAACATGATGTGAGGGGTACCAACTTGGCACTGCCTGCACACCTTCATGGAGAGGAACTGTGCGAGTGAGAGAGAATGTGAACGGCCCCCCATACTGGGGAAGAAAGGGTAAGTGTCATAGTTAGAGGGGCCGCATGTCCCTTATTTTCTAGGACAGAGATGGCATCACAAGCTAACGTGATGTGAGGGGTACCAAAGTGGTACTAACCACACACCTTCATGGTAGAGGAAATGTGTGAGTGAGAGAGAATGAGAGTAGCCCCCCATACTGGGGTGGAAAGAGTGAGTGTTATAGTTAGGGGGACCACATGTCCCATATTTTCCAGCACAGAGATGGCATCACAAGCTAACATGATGTGAGGGGCACCAAGTTGGCTCTGCCCGCACACCTTCAAGGAGAGGGCATCTGAGTGAAAGAAAATGAGAGCAGCCCCCCGTACAATTTGTGTGCGCATGAGAAAGATTTACTTGCTCAGAGGATCTTTGTGCGCGGAGTTTCTGGGATACGCGGACAGTGGCTTACACAAGTATTCAGTCCCTTTGAACGTCATTCTAATTTTCTGCATGACCACAGATCTGTCCACATACAGTATTTATCCATCTCTTCTGCTGTAACAATGCATTTCCAAAATCACAATAAATCATTTTCTGTAGATATTTAAGTGAAGAAGAACAACTCCAAATTTGCCTCAATGTTTAAACCTCTTGTGCTTTAGAAGCTCCAGGTTTACACAAATGACAAATGAATCAGAAACGACACAAAGGTGACAGTCATTTAGATATAATGAGGTCCTACTTGTGAGTCCTTTCTGTCTCTCTGGATATGAAAAGCCCCCTTTGTAAGGCCATAGCCTTTGTTGGACAATCACTGCACAAATGAAGACCAAGGAGCATCCTGCTGTTGAAATGCACAAGGCCGGAAATGGCTACCAAAAAAAACATCGAACAGTTTGAATGTCCCATTGTGCACTGCTGGATCCATCTTCAGAAAGTGGAAGGTTCATCCCAGCACCCAGACTCTACTAGAACAGGCTGTCCCTCCTAACTAGACATCGACTGGTGAGAGAGGTGACTGAAAATCAAACCGTCACCCATGGAGGTCTGCAATGCTCTTTAGTAAAACCAGAGTGAAGGTGCAGGGGTCCACAACCCCAAGAGCTCTCCAGAAAACAGGCCCCTATGGGAAGGGAGCAGGAAAGAGGCCATTCCTTAAGAAGGTCCACAGAAAAGAATTTGCTACAAAGCAGGAGAAAGACCCAATTAAGCGAGCTACCGGTACGTGTTGGAGTATGGAGGAATATTTCGGACAAAATGAAATAAATAAATAAATGCGTAAATAAATAAAAGTACTGTGAAATGTGAGCATAAATAAATAAATGTGTCATGAAATGAGAGCATAAATAAATAAATGTGTTACGAAATATGTTTTTCGTTGCTTATTTATTTATTTCATTTTGTCCGTAACATTCCTGCAAACCGTCATGAAATACGGCTTGAAATAAAACTGTCACTTTCACTCGTCAAAGTTGAGAGGGTGGGCTCTAACACGCCCTCTAGTTACTGATTGGTGAATCGATAGCACAAGAATTAATTAGAAAAATGCTTACTACTGCCGATGAAATGGATTCTGCTGAAGATATTACGTAATTCAGAGAGAGAATTGAAGATTTATCGGAAGAAATTACAATGTTGGCGGCCCTTTTAGAACTGAGTATTTGACCCTTGTTTTACGAGTATAAAGTCAGGTGCATATTCGCAGCTACTTTTTCAAACAACTGTACAGCTCTGATCAATGGTAAAGTTGTTCAGTTCAAAATATTAGTTGGCGCTGCTTTGGGCATTCCATGTCAAAGTACCTAAACTAATACAGCCGTTGCAGCTTACCGTATATCAAACTGGCTCATTCGCCTTGTGATCGTCTTCCCCGATACACCATATAGATCTGCAATCTGTCGTACTTTTAAACCGCATAACAGAAGGTGTTCTATTGACTCAGCTGGAATGTCAAAGGATGGACGTCCAGAGCAGGGAACTCGTCCACCAGAACTGGAGTGCAGTCGAGTCCGGTCCACCAGTTCTTCGATAATTTCAAAAACAGTTTCATCTATATCGGAGTCTAAAAGGGCCGCCAACATTGTAATTTCTTCCGATAAATCTTCAATTCTCTCTCTGAAATACGTAATATCTTCGGCAGAATCCATTTCATCGGCAGTAATAAGCATTTTTCGAATTAATTCTTGTGCTATCGATTCACCAATCAGTAACTAGAGGGCGTGTTAGAGCCCACCCTCTCAACTTTGACGAGAGAAAGTGACAGTTTTATTTCAAGCCGTATTTCATGACGGTTTGCAGGAATGTTACGGACAAAATGAAATAAATAAATAAGCAACGAAAAACATATTTCGTGACACATTTATTTATTTATGCTCTCATTTCATGACATATTTATTTATTAAGGCTCTCATTTCATGACACATTTATTTATTTATGCATTTATTTATTTATTTATTTCATTTTGTCTAAAATATTCCTCCATATTGGAGACCCCTGCTTTAGAGGCTCTGTATATTTCCAGTAATCCTGTTCTGCTATCACAACTTTAATTGTTTTATCGTGTAGCCCACCAGAAAGCTGACATGAATTCACAGCCGTGTATTTTAAGGTGGGTTTGTTTTTCCGCATAAATGGCATCATTTGTATGCTTGCAACCTGACATCGGGACGTCATTTGAAACAAATTCTCTTGGAGGCTTCAGTTGCCAAAAACCTTTACAGCGTCATGGAAGACAGGCACCAACAAAACATAGATCTTGTGAGCACAACAAGCAAGATATATTTATCTGCTCAGGTCTCTTTAGTTGCTCCGCAGATATCCATTCGCATGGCGAAGTGTCTGCATCTTTTTACTAGAATATTATTAACAGTCACTCGCTGGAAGTCATTGTGAACAGGAAAGACGTCACTCCCACAATGCTGTGCGTTTGACTAAGTGGGAATGACATCTTTCCTGTTTACGATTCGCAAACTAATTTTCGTTTAAT
The DNA here is from genome assembly GCF_016835505.1 of Polypterus senegalus. Classification (NCBI taxonomy): domain Eukaryota; kingdom Metazoa; phylum Chordata; class Cladistia; order Polypteriformes; family Polypteridae; genus Polypterus; species Polypterus senegalus. Next base: position 11,732,574 of record NC_053162.1, read on the forward strand.
GATCGTAAACCCGTGAACCCGACCGTACTCGATTTTGATTTCAATTTCTCGATCGGGTTTTGTGGTTCCCAACCTTTTTTTTGGCCATGCTCCACCTAGGCCTGTCTAATATCATGATGTCCCCCACTGCAACATTTATCCATCCATTATCCAACCCGCCATATCCTAACTACAGGGTCACGGGGGTCTGCTGGAGCCAATCCTAGCCAAACACAGGGCGCAAGATAGGAAACAAACCCCGGAGAGGGCACCAACCCACCGCAGGGCACACACACTCACACCCACACACCAAGCACAAACTAGGGACAATTTAGAATCGCCAATGCACCTAACCTGCATGTCTTTGGACTGTGGGAGGAAACAGGACACCCGGAGAAAACCCACGCAGACACGGGGAGAACATGCAAACTCCAAGTAGGGACGACCCGAGAAGCAAACCCAGTTCTCCTTACTGTGAGGCAGCAGCACTATCACTGTGCCACCGTGCCGCCCTGGATAAAATAAAATCCATTCATCCATTATCCAACCCGCTGTATCCTAACTACAGGGTCATGGGGTCTGCTGGAGCCAATCCCCGCGCGCAAGGCAGGAACAAACCCCAGACAGGGCGCCAGCCCACCGCAGGGAAAAAACACACCCACAGAACAAATTAGGATCGCCAATGCACCGAACCTGCATGTCTTTGGACTGTGGGAGGAAACCCACGCAGACACGGGGAGAACATGCAAACTCCACGCAGGGAGGACCCAGGAAGCAAACCCAGGTCTCCTAACTGCGAGGCAGCAGCGCTATCACTGCGCCACCGTGCCACCCACACCATAGAAAGACCTGACAAAAAGATTTAAGAACAATGAAGCAGCAAACTTCGTGAAAACCAACACAGGGCGCAAGGCAGGAACAAACCACGGGCAGGGCGCCAGCCCACCGCAGGGCACACACACCCACAGAACAATTTAGGATCGCCAATGCACCTAACCTGCATGTCTTTGGACTGTGGGAGGAAACTGGAGCAGACACAGGGAGAACATGCAAACTCCACGCAGGGAGGACCCGGGAAGCGAACCTGGGTCTCCTAACTGCGAGGCAGCAGTGCTATCACTGCGCCACCGTGCCACCCACACCATAGAAAGACCTGACAAAAAGATTTAAGAACAATGAAGCAGCAAACTTCGTGAAAACCAACACAGGGCGCAAGGCAGGAACAAACCCCGGGCAGGGCGCCAACCCACCGCAGCGCACACACACTCACACCCACACACCAAGCACAGACTAGGGACAATTTAGAATCGCCAATGCACCTAACCTGCATGTCTTTGGACTGTGGGAGGAAACTGGACACCCGGAGAAAACCCACGCAGAGAGAGGGAGAACATGCAAACTCCAAGCAGGGACGACCCGAGAAGCAAACCCAGTTCTCCTTACTGTGAGGCAGCAGCACTATCACTGCGCCACCGTGCTGCCCTGGATAAAATAAAATCCATTCATCCATTATCCAACCCGCTGTATCCTAACTACAGGGTCATGGGGTCTGCTGAAGCCAATCCCCGCGCGCAAGGCAGGAACAAACCCCAGACAGGGCGCCAGCCCACCGCAGGGCACACACACCCACAGAACAATTTAGGATCACCATTGCACCTAACCTGCATGTCTTTGGACTGTGGGAGGAAACTGGAGCAGACACGGGGAGAACATGCAAACTCCACGCAGGGAGGACCCAGGAAGCGAACCCAGGTCTCCTAACTGCGAGGCAGCAGAGCTACCACTGCGCCACCGTGCCACCCACACCATAGAAAGACCTGACAAAAAGATTTAAGAACAATGAAGCAGCAAACTTCGTGAAAACCAACACAGGGCGCAAGGCAGGAACAAACCACGGGCAGGGCGCCAGCCCACCGCAGGGCACACACACCCACAGAACAATTTAGGATCGCCAATGCACCTAACCTGCATGTCTTTGGACTGTGGGAGGAAACTGGAGCAGACACGGGGAGAACATGCAAACTCCACGCAGGGAGGACCTGGGAAGCAAACCTGGGTCTCCTAACTGCGAGGCAGCAGTGCTACCCACTGCGCCACCGTGCCGCCCTGTAACATATAGCTTATTCTTATTATTAACTATTCAAAAGTGAACTCCTACTCACATGGAGGAAGCCCATAATATCAACAAGCTTCCAAAGAACATGGAAACAAAAGAGGGAAAGGACAATTGAAGTACTGACAAAGAAATCACTAAGAAATTGTTAAAAAAAATAATAGAATATCAAGTAATATGAAAATACAGCAAATACAGTTTTGAAAACGTATAATAAGAGACGTGCTATTCATAAATATAAAATAACTGTAATAGCAGCTCTTTCTGTAATAGTTTGATCATTTTATATTTTTGTTATATTGCAAAATTTTACAATCATGGTTGCAATTCATATAATTTTAATGGTAAAAATGATTTCTAAGTAGAAAAACCCAAGCTGGTTGTAAAATCATAAATTAAAGGGGTCTACACCATCCCTCCTATGTTTATATAAAAATATAAAAGTCTCTGTAAAAAATAAAAATAAAAATTGTTTATTTTTTTCTATCATTTTTAACAGTGAATTTCTGTTTTTTCATTTTATAGATTGTTTAACGTACCCAAATTCTCGAATTGCCCCTGTAAAAAATCAAATAGCACCCCACGTTGGAAATCACCGGTTTAGACAAAAGATAGAACCTCACTTGGAATTTGACAAAATTCAACTTCTAGTCACAATTATATCAATTATATAATTTAAAACCAGCTTCATATTTTCTTCTGATCAAACGCTCCATCGTAGATAAGGGATGCTCTTACAATAAAGGTGTATGAGGGTGTGAGATACAAAAAACACAAATCAGTGCAGACATCATTTCAGAGTAGTTCAGGTATTACCGTGTGGTCACGTAGGGACAATACATAGAAAACAAAAGGCCGCGTGCTCCGTGGTTACTCTCTCAGGTGGGGGTTAGCATATCATAATCTCCTGGACCAATAGCGTGAGTTTTCCGCATTCAGCTTATACAACCGACATTATAAAATACCAGAAATTATACGATAAATTCAAATCTCGATTTATGCGTGGGAGAACTTATCCGCGAGTATATATGGTACATTTAATTTCTAGAGCGTCTTTCCCGTTTGTATAGGGTCAGCTCCGTCAGGCAGCACGCGATTGGGTAAAAAAAACATCTGTTGCCGGAAAGTCGACACACAGTCAGTAAATCGATGTACGCCCTGTGATTTGCAATCGTGTAAACTGACACAGTCCGACCATGAGGCCAGCAAACAGGACTCGTGAGTGTGACATACCTTACACACAGAAGTCTCGTGACATGACATCCGTTATAACTGCCTTTTGAAAACGGTACAAAACTAATAAATTGTAAAGTAAAACTTCCCAGACATGAAAAATAAAAATAAAAACAAAATGAAAGTAAATCTAAAAAATTCACAATATATGGAATACATAAAAAAATAATTTAAGTGAAAGAAAATATCTATTGGATAAGAAAAAAAAATAAGCAAAACCAGTTCCCAAAGCCCCAATTTTCTGAAAGGACTGAGCTTCATCCAGCACCGTGAAGAAGATCAGAAGATCCGGAATCTCGGACACCAGAACTACGTCCGCAGCAATGACATTACTGTATGTTAAGTCACTTCTGGTAGCTGGACCACTGCCGACAACAATAAGGCTTGCTGCCATGAATAAAAAAAAAACACAAAATTGTCGTGCCTGAAATAATAAAGCTTTTGATATAAAAATAAATAAAATTGACGATAAAAATGAAATTGTCCGACATTGACAAAGAGGAGAGAAATAACAATAAAGTGTCCCACAATCTCTTAATTCACAGCATACAAAATTAAAGGGGTGTCAATCAGCCCCTAAAAACTCCAAACTAGCAACCATTCGAAACATTTTAATGGTTAACTTGGTAACACGTGGCAATGGCATGAGGAAGGTGTGGACAAGAAGAAACCCCGGCTGAGAGACCCAGACGGGAACACACCCAAGGTCAGGGTATGGCAATAGTTGAGACCACGAATCAAAAGCATGTCCGACAATAACAAAGACAAGTGAAATAACAATAAAGTGTCCCGAAATCTCTTAATTCACAGCCTCCAAAAATGAAAGGGTGTCAATCAGCCCCTAAAAACTCCAAACCAACAACCTGTCGAAACATATTAATGGTTAACTTGGTGACACAATGCAATGGCGTAGGGCAGGTGTGGACAAGAAGAAACCCCGGCTGAGAGTCCCGGACGTGAACACATCCAAGGTCAAGTTAATGGCGATAGTTACAATACAATACAATACAATTTATTTGTGTGTAGCCCAAAATCACACAAGAACTGCTGCAATGGGCTTTAACAGACCCTGCCTCTTGACAGCCCCCCAGCCTTGACTCTCTAAAAGACAAGGAAAAACTCCCAAAAAAAACCCTTATAGGGTAAAAATGGAAGAAACTTTAGTCACGGCAGTTCAAAGAGAGACCCCTTTCCAGGTAGGTAGGGCGTGCAGTGGGTGTCTAAAAAAAAGGGGGTCAATACAAAGCAAAAGTTAGACCATAAATTAAAAAGCATGTCCGTGGAACAACGAGAGAGCAACTCTAACCATGCCGCTCATAGCTCGATACATTTTTAAAGGATCATAAGGAAAGGTGGCTGGTACCTGTGGTTCCAGTTGGTATTCCTGGCCTGGCAACGGGTAAAGCTGCTTGTTCTGGTCCTCTAGAGTGTGCTGAAGATGACTGTGCTGTCCGTCCATTGTAACATACCACTGAGGGGTCTCTCACTCTGTTCAAAATAAGAACAACAGGCATCTTGAGCATTCAGTATAACATTACATCACAGAAGAAAGTCTTCAGACAACTTCACGTTATGGTGTTGTACATTTCATTTTCATTGGATAAACTTGCCATTTTTGCCCCCCCCAGTCTACACTCAGCAACCCGTAATGACAACGTGAAAGCATGTTTTCAGAAAGGTCTGCATGCAAACTGAAATCTCTAATTCCTGGAAGTGTCCAGTCCCCTTGCCGTGCCGCTCCAAATTGTTTAGTTTCATTCTCCTTGAGATGTTTCTAGAAGTCGATTGGAGTCCCCCCTCTCGCATATTTAACTTACTGGAGATCGTTTAGGAAAGCACACATGTACCTATGTTATTGAAGGTCCCACAAATTTCAATGAGACGATCAACTCCAAGGATCTCTTTGTAGACCTCCATGATCAAAGTTCACGGCGAGGAGGTAAAACAATCCATAAAGATCTGAATGTTCCCAGGAGCACAGCAGAACTACCAGAACTCTCCTTACATTTGGCTGTTTGGCCAAACTGGGATGGGAGAACCTGTCAAAAGGATGACTTTCTTGGCAGCACTCCATCAATCAGGTCAGTCAGTCATTGTCTAACCTGCTTAGTCCAGAAGAGTGTCACAGGGGTCTTCTGGAGATTATCCCATCTAGCCCATCGCAGGACCAATACACACACCCACCCCAACCACCCACTAGGGCTAATTTACGATTGCCAATTCAACTAACTTGCATTTCTTTGGAATCAGGCACAGGGAGAACATGCAAACTCCACAGGGTGGACTCAGGAGACGTGAACCCTGGTCTCCTTAATGCAAGGTACTGTGCCACCATGAAAAAAATAAATCAGGTTTTTATGGTAATAACCGGTTGGACTTTTCCAAATAGCATATAACGGACTATAAGTGCCAGAGGAAAAAGATTCTCTGGTTTGGTAAGACAAAACTTGAAGTCAAACTCCAAGGACCATATATGAGATCAGTCACTGCTCATCCCCTGACCAATGCCATCTCTGCGGTGCAGCATGACAAACTCCTAATAGTTGGCGACTTTAATTTTCATATAGATAATCAGTGTGATCTAAAAGTAAAAGAATTTATGAACCTCCTGGATTCTTTTGATTTGAGACAACTCATAAATCAGCCTACACATAAAGCAGGTCATACATTAGACTTAGTGATTACTAAAGGACTGAAAGTTGATATAAAACAGATCATTGATATTGGTCTATCAGACCATTTTCTTCTACTTTTTAATATAGAAATAATGATAAAAAACACTCATGAGAAGCATATTGTTAAAAAACGCTTCTTTGATTCGGCAGCAGCTTTAAAACTTACAAACATTTTAAGCAATCAGTCCGTTTATAGTGCCAGCTATAATAGCGAGGACAATGTAAATAGTAAGGTGGAAAGATTTAATTCGAAAGTGAGAGCTGCTGTTGACATAGTTGCACCTGAAAAGACAGTGAAAAAATCTTCTAGCATTGGTATACCATGGAAGACCCAAAGAGTGTCTGATTTAAAGAGAACATGCCGTAGAGCTGAGCGTCAATGGAGGAAGAGTAAACTTACTATCCACCACGAAATATTAAAAGTCAAAATAACAGAATACAATAACACTGTCCGTCTTGAGAGACGCTGCTATTTCTCTAATATTATAAATAACAATGCTAGTAATCCTAGAGTCTTATTTTCAACAATTGATCACCTACTAAACCCAGGTAGCTCAAAGGAATGCCTCCTAAGTGCTTCCAGTGAAACCTGTGAGGCTGTCGCTGTATTCTTCAATCAAAAATTAATGATATTAGAAATAACATAGTATATCTCCCCAACACTAAGGATCCCCTAAACCCCAACATCCTGTTATAAACAAATTAAACTCTTTCACTAGGATAGATTTACCTGATTTACAAAAATAATATCTCAATTAAAACCCTCCACCTGTCCTTGACCCGATACCAACAAGGTTTTTCAAAGAAGTATCAGGCGTGCTAATTGATAATGTTCTTGACATAGTAAATTCGTCACTAGATACTGGGGTCTTCCCAGACTGTCTTAAGACTGCTGTAGTTAAACCCCTACTTAAGAAACATAATCTTGACCCTCGCTCTTGAAAATTTTAGACCCATCTCTAACTTGCCCTTCTTAAGTAAAGTTCTAGAGAAGGCAGTCATTATGCAGTTAAATGACCACCTAAATAAACATGCTATTCTTGATAAATTTCAGTCAGGTTTTAGAACAAATCACAGCACAGAAACTGCACTCGTTAAAGTAGTAAATGACTTGCGGGTAAATGCAGACAGAGGCCATTTATCTGTTCTCATCCTCTTAGATCTGAGTGCTGCATTTGACACCATTGATCACAACATTCTTAGAAATCGCCTTAGTCAATGGGTGGGCCTCTCTGGCAGTGTCTTAAATTGGTTTGAATCCTACCTGACAGGGAGAAAATATTTTGTTAGTTGTGGGAATTACAACTCAAGACACATGATATCCAATATGGTGTTCCACAAGGCTCTATCCTGGGTCCGCTGTTATTCTCAATCTACATGCTTCCGTTAGGTCAGATTATCTCAGGGCACAACGTGAGCTACCACAGCTATGCTGATGACACACAGCTGTACTTATCAATAGCACCTGATGACCCGATTCTATTGATTCACTAACACAATGTCTGACTAGTATCTCAGAATGGATGAATAGTAATTTTCTCAAGTTAAATAAAGAAAACTGAAATTTTAGTGATCAGCAATAATGGATACAATGAGGCTATTAGAAATAAACTGGATACATTAGGATTAAAAGTCAAGACGGAGGGAAAAAGCTTAGGGGTGATTGTTGACTGTAATCTGAATTTTAAATCACATATTAATCAGATCATTAGGACAGCATTTTTCACTTAAGAAACATAAGTAAAGTTAGACCTCTTTATCACTGAAAGATGCTGAGAAATTAGTTCACGTTTGTTTTCAGTCGACTAGATTACTGTAACGCACTCCTCTCAGGACTACCCAAAAAGATATAAATCGTTTGCAACTAGTGCAGAATGCAGCTGCTAGAATCCTAACTAGGAAAAGAAAATCAGAACACATTTCTCCAGTTTTGATGTCACTACACTGGTTACCTGTGTCATTCAGAATTGACTTTAAAATTCTGCTTATGGTTTATAAAGCCTTAAATAATCTCGCCCCATCTTATATATCGGAATGTCTGACACCTTATATTCCAAATCGTAACCTCAGATCCTCAAATGAGTGTCTCCTTAGAATTCCAAGAACAAAACTTAAAAGAAGTGGTGAGGCTGGCCTTCTGCTGTTATGCACCTAAAATCTGGAATAGCCTGCCAATAGGAATTCGCCAGGCTGATACAGTAGAGCACTTTAAAACACTGCTGAAAACACATTACTTTAACATGGCCTTTTTATAACTTCATTTTAATTGTAATTTAACTTAATCCTGATACTCTGTATGTTCAATTCATCATAACAACTATTCATGGTGGCTCTAAAATCGTACTGACCCCTACTCTCTTTTCTGTTTCTTTTTCCGGTTTCTTTGTGGTGGTGGCCTGCGCCACCTCCACCTACTAAAAGCATCATGATGCTCCAACAATGATGGACGGATTAAAAGGAAGAAGTCTACGTGACCATCATCATCATCAAGCCCTTCCGTGAGAACCCTAAATCCAAAGAGGACTGTTTCATTTATGTTAGGTAGAATGTCCAGAGGGGACTGGGCGGTATCATGGTCTGGAATCCCTACAGATTTTATTTTTTCTCCAGCCGTCTGGAGTTTTTTTTGTTTTTTCTGTCCCCCCTGGCCATTGAACCTTACTCTTATTCGATGTTAATGTTGATTTATTTTTTTTATAATTATGTCTTTCATTTTTCTATTCTTTAATATGTAAAGCACTTTGAGCTACTGTTTGTATGAAAATGTGCTATATAAATAAATGTTGTTGTTGTTGTTGTAGCATGGTGGTGGCAGGATCATGCTATGGGATACAGGGACATGGAGACTGGACAGAATGGATGGTAGGATAAATGTAGCACAATACAGAGAGGTCCTTGAAGAAAACCTGCAATGCCACCTCAGATTGGAGTGATAGTTCACCTTGGGGCATGACAATGACCCAAAGCATACAGCCAACATAATTTTGGAGTGACTTCAGGACACGTTTCTGACTTTCTTAAACCGCACAGAACATCTGTGGAGAGACGGTCACAGACACTTCCCATCCAACCGAACAGAGCTTGATGGGTTCTGCCAGCAATAATGGGGCAAACTGGCCAACTCCAGGTGTGCCAAGCTTGTAGAGGCTTACCAAGAACACTTGAAGCTGGTGAATGAGGGATTTCAGTTTTTGATTCTTAATAAATCTGCAAACGTTTCTAAAAAACTACTTTTACTGTGTTATTATGGGTTATTGCAGGTGGACTGATGGGCAAAAGTGGCAAATGCATTCTCTTGAAATTAAACCTGTAACACAATACAGTGCTCTCAACATGATGAGGACTTAATACTTTCTAAATCCACAAATCCACTATATATAAATACAGTATAAATACGAACAGCTCCAGTATGACTGAATTCATGTTTTTACTTTTGTCACAAACATAGCCAAGAGACATTGGGAAGGTTTGGGGCAGCCACCCATATAATATTTCCCGGCTGCAAAATCTGTCAAAAGAAAAAAGACACGTTCATACAACTGAGTCCAAAACAGAACTGAGTATCTTCTTTAAGATGGCGGCTTATAAACCATCATGGGGGAAGTGATGTCATCAGGATTGGAGCCAGAAGTGACGTCATTGGCTACCTCAAAAAAGGGTGGGATTTCCCGAGAATGGTCTGCAAGGAATTAAGGGAGAGAATTACTGCACTTCGCCACCCCTTGGTCTGGCGTGGAACTGCATTTATTCAGGCCCTTTGGTTGTCCCCTAAACATGTGTCTGTGACAACATGTATACAGTGTTTTTCTCACTACTCAATGCACTTTACACAGAGAGAGTGGGAAGCCACTTAAACCACCACCAATGTGCAGCATCCACCTGCGTGATGTGAAGGCAGCCATTTTGTTTTGCGCCAGTACGCTCTTAGGTGGTGAAGTGGTGACAGAGATAGGAAGCCAATTAGGGGCAGGGGATGATTAGGGGGTCAGGATGACTAGGCCATGGTGAGCAATTCAGCCTGGACATTGGGTAAGACTTGCTTAGAGAGACAACAGTATCATTATTTTATTTTATTTTTTATATTTATTTATTTGGCTGATGTCTTTATTTACAGCGACGTACAACATTTCAGATGTAATAGCTTCCATTTCTTTCATTTTTCCAGTTGGCGCACGGGCAAGTGAAGTGGAGTAGTGGCTCTGAGGCTAGGGGTCTGTGCTGGTAATCAGAAGGTTGCCGGTTCGAAGCCCGAAATGACCACACTCTTTTGAACAAGAGGGCTATTGCTCTGTCCTGGGTATGACGTTAATCAGCATCCAGCCCTGCATGTAGGCCCTCCAGCCTTCAGGGAAAAACCTGGGCACTGGTGGCAAAATTGGCACTCCAGCCACCATTAAAAAACCTCACACTGGTTCCACTCCATCTGCACTAGTGTGGTGCTGAGGTGTCACCTGTCGCAGGGCTGCACTCAGGTCCTAATCTGAGGATCCTGAGGTGGTTTTTCATGTGCTGTGTCAGCGCGTCCTCCTAACCTCTCTCTCTTAATGAATTATGGGTGGAGTGGTGGCCCTGAGGCTAGGGATCTGTGCCAGTTGCCGGTTCAGATCCCATAAACGCCAGAAGTGACTCTACTCTGTTGAGCCCTTCAGCAAGGCCCTTAACCTGCAATTGCTCCATCTTGGGTATGACATTAATCGGCATCCAGCCCTGCATGTGTAGGCCCTTCAACCTGCAGGGAAAAACCTGGGCACTGGTGGCAGAATTGGCACTCCAGCCACCATAAAAAACCTCACACTGGTTCCACTCCATCTGCACTAGTGTGGTGCTGAGGTGTCAACTGTCGCAGGGCTGCACTCGGGTCCTAATCTGGGATCCTGAGTTGGTTTGTCGCGTGGTGGGTACTGCATTGCGCTGTATCAGTTTGTGCCCCTAACACTCCCCTCTCTCTCAAGTGAAGTGACGTTCTTATGGTCGCGTGGTGTCAGCAGTCGGATTTAAACCCACAACTTCAGGATCTGAGGAGCAAAGCCTTAAGCTTTACACCATACTGTCTGCAAAGACAGTGAATTTAATGTCATTATAAATTATTATCCAACATTAATTTACCTCTATCTATTTACAGCGGTATTTTAATAGTATTATACTGTTATATATTTTTAACAATAAGTGATGAATTCCTTTATAAGTTTTGTTTTTTATATAATTTTATTGATTTTATTCAAATCACATAACATTCCATACAAATAGATCAATTTTACAAAAATAGGATTGAACACAAATCAACCCCCACCGCTTTATAAGTATTTTGGTTTGACGTGTCCTTCCCATCCCCTGAGGCGCTCTGTTGGATGACCTCGCAGGTTTATATCGTTCGCCTGCCAGACTTATTCATTTCCTCTGTTAATTAAGGATTGCTTCCTGTCCAGACTTAGTCCCATTTCCTATTTGTGCATCCAAAGTCAACCACTGGGAAGAGAACGTAATGAAAACCTTTCCCTTTTCTTCTCATTTGTCTCCATTTTTGTGAAATGGATTGGTTTCAACATTTTTGTGCCTTCATCCAACACCCCGTGATAGATAAAGGGGCTCCAAATGAAAGGAAATCAGATAGGGGCGCTATCTCATTAATGTTCAGAATCCCCTTATTAAAGGTAGGGTTACATGCTGACCAAGCTTTTTTTGCCCCCCAAATACCGATTGTAACAGTTCAGGTTTGGTTTCATGGTCAAGATTTTGCCTGAAGAAGGGGCCTGAGTTGCCTCGAAAGCTTGCATATTGTAATTTTTTTAGTTAGCCAATGAAAGGTGTCATTTTGCTTGGCTTTTCTCTGTATTTTTCAAGTGAAAGTTATTTCTTCACAAACTTACTATATACCGGGTGGGAAATACGTACTGAACGCGTCAACATACTTTTCAAATAACGTATTTCCAATGAGGCTATTCACATGAAATTCTCATCAGACATCAGTATTAACTTAAGAAATCCACAAATATAAAAAATCCACAACATTAAAGGCCATAAATAAAGGTATGTGTAATAAAATGGAATGACACAGAGACGCACTAAGAAAGAGAAGTACAAGGCAAGGAAGCAGCTGAAATCTCTTAGTAGTTAGAAAACAAATCCGCCTTCTATCCTCTCTCCTTGATTTTTATTCAGTGCTTATTTCCCCCACTGTATGTATGCATTTGCCACGCAAAATTGTGTTCTAAAGTTATTCCATTATTAATTATTTAAATATATATATATATATATATATATATATATATATATATATATATATATATAAATATATATATATATATCTTGCCTGCATTGGAGCTTTACATTGTAGTCTACGGGGTACAGAGATAAAGCTTAAAAGCGTACCAAACACGTCCATTTTCCAAGCCAAGTCAGTTGTCGAGTGTTGAGCCATGTGTTGCAATTACACACACATTTTAAAATAATTTTTGCATGTCAATTTTGAGCTAAAAAAACACCAATATTATGAGATTCAGCCATTTCAAAAGAAGACTAGCTGGGCATGGCAGCTCACCATTTAGTCTTCCTATTCAATAACCTTTCACCCCCCTCAGGGTGTGGTTTTCTCTGGAAAGACCAAATCACAGTAAACTTTTCATGCCACATGATTAATTTTCTTTTGATCTACTTCTGTATTTATGAGAAAACTATCACAAGTGAATAGAAAATGTATCCTTACTACGAGAAAAACAGAGCCAGGAATATGAGATAAAAGGATTTATTTCCAGATCCCATTTGTTGTCACAAACATGTCGTCTCAAACGAGGCGTGGTTTAATACTTGACAACTGTCTTGGCTTAAAAAATGAAGGTATTTGGCATGTTCTTAACCTCTTCCTCCAATCGCCATATGTAACATGCCAGAGTGGGCACAATATTTTTTTAAATCTATAGAAAGTGCTTAACTTTAGAACACAATTTTGCCGAGCAAATACATATACAGTATGTGTTAAACTAAATGCAGTGTGTCACACAGATGCGCATGAGAGGCAGCTAGAAGGACCAAAAGAAGGTAATTCCATGCCAAGCCAGGGGGTGGCAGGGTGCACTAAACCTTCCTTTTTTATCTCTGCAGACCGGACACGGGAAATTCTGCCTGATTCAGCCTTGACGACATCACTTCCCCCGACAGACCTTAAAATCTCACCATCTTCCCTCCGTTAATCAGTTCTGTACACAATTCTGTTTTACATTTGCCTTTTGCAGCCAGGAATTAAGCATATGGGTGGCAGCCCCAAACCAATCTTGGAAAGTGATGTTAAGGTTAAACGTATTCAGGTGTTTGCTTCACTTCAACAATAGAATATCAGTTTCTTATAACTTAGAATATGGTATAGTCGTTTACCCCTCCTGTAAAGTTAACATGAGATGGAACATTCTTAGCTACATCTATAAAACTGAGTGTTAATTAAAAAAGTTAGGAAATAGTCTTACTGCTGGCATGGACTGTTAGATATGTTTGCCAATGGGAGATGGCATACAGTGTTCTGACCCAGTAACGTGCTTGAAGTATGACTGTATGACCAAACTTAGAGAAATGAAACATGAGTAGCGGCGACGACGAGACAAAAGCTTTTATTCTGCTGGCACTGTCAGGCAGGTGGCATAAGTGCATTGAGAAGGGTGGAGACAACATTTAGAAATGACAGCATCAGTGTTGTGAAGGTTCATTCCATTTTCTGATGAATCCCATTTTCTAATTTTAGCTTGACTCCCCATCGTAATTAAATAAATACGACTATTCACTAAACTAATCTACTGCATATCATTTTGAAAGAAGCTGTTCCGCTAACTGTCTTTTCTCTTATCCGTCACCTCCTCTGCCCCGACCCATGATGGATAATCGAGGTTTTACTGTACTGCTTATGATATTAAAAGGGTAAAATCCTAACACTGGTGTCACAATACACGATGTCTAGCTGAAGGGGATGTCAAAGTTGACGACTGCAGTCACCGATCAACTGAACATGTCATATTACACAAAACACAGAGTCGCAGGGTACATGTAACCACTTTCTGGTACAGCTTCACATTTCCAGAGTATCACAAGCTCGCCCCTTTCTGTGACAGCCAATAACTGCCTCTGCTGCCTGGCAGAGCCGGTGCCCACGCGATCGTTTTACAGGTACGCCGAGATCAGCCGTAATCTCTGCTCTCCTTTATTCTCTTTTCTGTTCTGTTGTGGTTTGTAAAACATGAAAGAAACATCAGATGGACGAGCCTCTCTTTTGGTTGCAATGGTCCCAAAACTCCCGCTTTCCGGATTCCTTGTCACTGCTTTCCGAGAGAGCGCCCGTTGGTGTTCTGCTCTCATGCACACATGAGTTGCCCCCTACAGCTTCAGACAGCGGCTTGAATTGTCAAGATGAGCCGCAAGGTGATGAGACCGAGACCGGCCATCACAGGTGACTCTGTTGACTCACTAATTTTAAGTAACTGAAATAATGCGACTGAAAATCATTGGAAAAATCGTGTAATGCGACCGGAACCTTAAGTTGTCATAAAAACAGGTGCATTTGCTTGCCTTACCGTGTAAGTCCGGGGATATTTAATACAGAAAAGACACTGGAATGAGATAAAGCACAAGCCATCACCTTCTCCACAGCTATGGAGTACGAGCAGCCTGTCTGGACAGGGCACTTTGGAAAGACGTCCTCATCCCAGCAAAGGCTCATTCGCACGGTGGAGGTCTTAACTCCTGTCAGGTCAGTTCATTTCACTTTTGCTTCTTCCATCCTTTTTTAGGAACAAACTACAACAGGTACAGAGCCAGGCATGATGGGTTCTGCAGCTTTGGCATCACTCAGACATTTAGAAGGTTTGCGGCATTCAAATGTGCTTCGATGGAACGATGGCCTCGCCCAGGACTAATTGGGCAGCTTGCTCTACTGTTTGGTTACTCTGAGCAGCAAGGAGGCAACATGACGACTGATGAAGGAGTGAGCTGTGGAACAAAATACTGGTAAGGAGAGCTTCTGGTCACCCAGTGGTGCTGAGGATGGAAATGTTTGGACATGAGGGTGTAGCTGCTGAAGACAAGATAAGGCTGGACACAAATCACTGGTGAGCCACTGGCTGAACACACACACACACACACACACACACACAACGCTTTCAGGAGCAAAGGCACCGCCCCACGTGTCCGGACCCTGAATGGAACTGAGTGGGTGCAAGTCGTCTTACCAACCCACATGACACTTGCTTCATTTTTCCAGCACGATAAAACAGACAAAGCCGTCTCCTGCATTGTGTCTTCCTCTGTACAGAATTTTCAAAAGGTTTTTACATCCTTCAGCCCACACCCATACCCTGTGATTTCTTTGTAACACCTCAGCCGTATGCGGGAGGTACTGATACATACGCGTGCAAAGCGGAGCTGGCAAATCTCTCCTGTGTGTGACAAACCAATGAGTGGGAGCACCAGATCAGCCTGAATCAGCGTAAGGGGCTTCGAGCACAAAGAGATGAACAGAGAAAGGCAGAAATAGATATGAAAGACACTACATATGGCAGACAGACACAGATGAAAGGCACTATATCATAGATAGATAGATAGATAGATAGATAGATAGATAGATAGATAGATAGATAGATAGATAGATAGATAGATAGATAGATAGATAGATAGATAGATAGATAGGAAATGTGCTATTTAAATATAATGTGTTATTAATATTATTATGACTATGAAAGACACTAAATGATTGATAGATAGATAGATAGATAGATAGATAGATAGATAGATAGATAGATAGATAGATAGATAGATAGATAGATAGATAAAAAGACATACAAGAAAGTAGCAGCGGCTCCACCTTGGTATACTTATATGTACGACATTAATGTGTATATATGTGCCTGGCTGACTACGTAATTATTATTTTTTGCCCACTCATAACTTTCTCTTCAGTACTTGTCTCTCCGTCTCCTAATTTCGGTCTGCCGTTGACTCATTTTAACGGCTGTTCTTCTCCTTCATTTATTATATGCTTAGATATTTCAATTTTACAGCGCAAATACAAAAGAAAGCTCAAAGATGTCGTTTTCGAACAAGCCATTGGGACAACCAACTCTTATTTTAAACACAGTTATAAATATAACTCAGAAAGATCCCGTTGTTTGATTTTTTTATTTTTTCTTTGTAAACCGCCTCACTTAGTGCTGTGTTCCTACACGCAATACGAACGCAGTGCGCTGATCGGGTTGCACTTTTTCCAAATTCGCGCTTGTGGGCGGAGCTGAGCCCTCGTCGTTCGATTTCACAAACACAGGACACAGGACTAGGACTTGTCACGAGCGCTGACCGGTCAGTACGGGATTCACACTTCCTGCAGAGTGAGCCCGGAGCATTCCTTGGGGGAGCGCTAGGTTACCCAGTCCCCGATTGCAATGACTAATGCCAATTTCCTTATAAAGCGCTGTCAGGATTTTTGTATTTTTGACACGAAGCCTGGCAGGCAGTTGAATCAGAGTGCGGGAACGGCTTGCTTGTTGATAAGATGTGTATTAACCAATTTAATAAAGCACCTTTCATTGTGATGACCATCACTGTTGGGCTACTACCAGCACAACAAAAATCAACGAAGTAGTGCATGAAATTGGCAGGAATATGTCCAAACTGTGTGCCCGCTGATATTTCATGGCAAGCTTCTAATCACAAGGTGCTGGCTGTACTATCAGAAATTACGGTTGGGCGGAGGGCCGCGAACTGTTAATACTTATACCACGTGATGAAGACCTCGTATGTATCTCTATATACATGTAAATTGTTTTCGAGTGGGAATCTCTATTAAACGTTATGTATATAGCTCATCTCCCTCTCACCGAAAAAAATCCGCAAGATTCTCATCAAATAACTTGAACTTCCACGGGCAAAATCATAGAAATATACAGTACAGCTGTAGATGTAAATTGCCTTAAAACAGTGCTGAAAGGTGCTCTATGACATTACTAGATACACAAGCTCTTATACTGCCTCACTGTTTAAACCATAGCAAGTCACTTTAATCTTCAAACCTCACGCTCTACTGTGCACGGTGGCGCAGTGGTAGCGCTGCTGCCTCACAGTAAAGAGACCTGGGTTTGCTTCCCGGGTCCTCCCTGTGTGGAGATTGCATATTCTGCGTGGGTTTGCTCTAATTTCCTCCCAAAGACATACAAGTTAGGTGCATCGGCGATCCTAAATTGCCCCTAGTGTGTGTTCCCTGCCCGGGATTTGTTCCTGCCTATGTCCTGTGCAGGCTGGGATTGGCTCCAGCAGACCCCCGTGACCCTGTGTTAGGATATAGCAGGGTGGAAAATGACTGATGAATGACATTGCACAAGTATGATAAAATTGCAGGTCACTTAATTTGCTGAGCCTCGAATTGGATACATATGATATAATTATATTTTCGAAGTACAGTCAGTTGCCTTCGGTCAGCACTCTGTATGGAAGGCACTACAAAACATTGCAAGTTACATGGCTACGTCTCCCCCATTGACTTGCTCATGGAGCCAGCGCAAGTCACTTCATTCACAAAACGTCACATCACACAAACATGAAAAGACTGTAGTTTAGATGTAAGTCGCATTCAGTCAGTGTTCTCTTTGAAAGGTGCTATATAACATCACAAGGTACATGGCTCAATTTGCTGAAACCTCACACGGCAAAAAAATGATCTAACTAATTTAGACGTAAATAATTTTTGGACAGTGATCTCTATGAAAGACACTATATAACGTCACATGATACACAGCTCAGTCTCCTACACTGACTTACTTAGTTTCACTTCATTTGCAAAGCCTCACGTGGGAAAAATGGGATAAAATTGCAATGTAGATGTAACGGATTGATGACGCTATATAACATCACAAGGTACATGCGCTATTTGACTCATTTGTCAAGGAGAACATTGCACAAATATCAGAAAAATGCATTTTAGATGTAAATTGCCTGCATATAAGTTCTCCATGTAAGATCTCTTCTATATATATTTCTCTTCTGGTTTGTCCTGCTTCCACTTTAAACCTGGTCCCGCCCACATGCAGCTGACATGTCATTTCTCGATTCCTATTCGTCCTCATTCAAACCCTTCCCCACGCTTCCTGCGGCCTTCCATAGACCTTGCTATTTTCGTTATACCGCGACGGTTGTTTCCTAAGCCTCTGTTATAAAATGAGCGACAGAATATCTTCTCTGTTGACGGGTTTTTGTACAACGTCATCTCTATTCCGGGATCCGGCAACTGCCTGTTCCTATCAGTGGGTTATTTCTTGACACAAACGGTTGACGAAGGCAATGCACCGTTTTCTGCTCTCATTCTTACACCACAGCATGCTACGGCCGGCGTTTGCTATTTAGTTTTATATAATAGTAATAACAGTATATATATATATATATATATATATATATATATACAGTCATATGAAAAAGTTTGGGAACCCCTCTCAGCCTGGATAATAATTGACTCTCTTTTAAACAAACAAGATAACAGTGGTACGTCTTTCATTTCCTAGGAACGTCTGAGTACTGCGGTGTTTTCTGAACAAAGATTTTTAGTGAAGCCGTATTTAGTTGTATGAAATTAAATCAAATGTGAAAAACTGGCTGTGCACAAATGTAGGTCCCCTTGTCATTGTGCTGATTTGAATGGCTGTCACTGCTCAATGCTGATTACTTGGTATGATGAGCTCGTTAAGCCTTGAACTTCACAGACAGGAGTGTCCAATCATGAGTGATAAAAGGTATTTAAGGTAGTCAATTACAAGTTGTGCTTCCTTCCCTTTGACTCTCCTCTGAAGAGTGACAGACAGCATGGGATCCTCAAAGCAACTCTCCAAAGATCTGAAAACAAAGATTGTTGAGTCTCCTGGTTTAGGGGAAGGCTACAAAAAGCCATCTCAGAGGTTTAAACTGTCAGTTTCAACTGTAAGGAATGGAATCAGGAAATGGAAGGCCACAGGCACAGTTGCTGTTAAACCAACACAGCAGGTCTGGCAGGACAAGAAAAATACTGGAGCGGCATATGAGCAGGATTGTGAGAATGGTGACAGACAACCCACAGATCACCTCCAAAGACCTGCAAGAACATCTCGCTGCAGATGGTGTATCTGTACATCGTTCTACAATTCAGCACAATCTGCATAAGAACATCTATATGGCAGGGTGATGAGAAAGAAGCCCTTTCTTGCCTCACGCCACAAACAGAGTCGCTTGTTGTATCAAATGCTCATTTAGACAAGCCAGATTCATTTTGGAACAAAGTGCTTTGGACCGATGAGACACAAATGGAGTTATTTGGTCAAAACAAAAAACGCTTTGCATGGCGGAAGAAGAACACCGCATTCCAAGAAAAACACCTGCTACCTGCTGTCAAATTTGGTGGAGGTTCCATCATGCTGTGGGGTGGGCTGTGTGGCTAGTTCAGGGACTGGGGCCCTTGTTAAAGTCGAGGGTCGGATGAATTCAACCCAATATCAACAAATTCTTCAGGATAATGTTCAAGCATCAGTCACAAAGTTGAAGTTACGCAGGGGTTGGATATTCCAACAAGACAAGGACCCAAAACACAGTTGGAAATCTACAAAGGCCTTTATGCAGAGAGAGAAGTACAATGTGCTGGAATGGCCGTCACAGTCCCCTGACTTGAATATCATCGACAACCTACGGGATGATTTGAAGCAGGCTGTCCATGCTCGGCAGCCATCGAATTGAACTGAACTGGAGAGATTTTGTATGAAGAATGGAGTCAGAAATACCTCCATCCAGAATCCAGACACTCATCACAGGCTATAGGAGGACAGCATCTAGAGGCTGTTAGATTTGAAAAGGAGGCTCAACTAAGTATTGATGTCATATCTCTGTTGGGGTGCCCATATTTATGCACCTGTCTAATTTTGTTATGATACATATTGCATGTTTTCTGTTAATCCAATATACTTCATGTCACTGCTGAAATCCTACTGTGTCCATAAGGCATGTCGGATATTAAAAGGAAGTTGCTACTTTGAAAGCTCAGCCAATGATAAAGAAAACTCCAAAAAATTAAGAGGGGTTCCCAAACTTTTTCATATGACTGTATATACTGCTCAAAAAAATGAAAGGAACACTTTGAAAACACATCAGATCTCAATGTGATATCTCTACTGCTATTTACTGCTATGGTGATGTGTAAGGAACGAAAGGACGGCACATCATTTGATGGAAATGAAAATAATCAACCTACAGAGGGCTGAATTCAAAGACCCAACGAAAATCAAAGGGAAACAATGATGTGGCAGGCAGGCAGGCGAGTCCATTTGGCTGAAATTTCATTGCAACAACTCCAAATCATACTCCGTAGATTGTATGTCGCCATACTCCCCCCCACCCCAGCCCCCATTTGATGGTATGCAGGCCTGACAACGTCCTAATGAGACGACGGATGGTGTCCTGGGGGATCTCCTCCCAAATCTGGACCAGGGCATCACTGAGCTCCTGGACAGGCTGAAGCCTCAGATGGACTGAAACTTAATGTCCCACCCAGAGATGTTCTATTGGACTCAGGTCAGGCGAGTGAACATGGGTTGGGTTGGGGTGTGTATGGTGTCAGTCAATGTGATCAATTCCTTCATCCTCTTGTCACATGAGGCCGAGCATTGTCGTGCACCAGCACAGGGTCTGACGATGGGTCCAAGGATTTCATCCCAATACCTAATGGGTACCTCTCTCCTTATCTCGCTCCCGCGCGCGTTTCTCTCTCTCTCTCTCTCTCTCTCTCTCTCTCTCTCTCTCTCTCTCTGTCTCTCTCTCTCTCTCTCTCTCTCTCCTGCGCGTCTCTCTCTCTCTCATCTCTCTCGCTCGCCCGCGTCTCTCTCCTTAGCTCGCTCACTCGCGCGCGCGTCTCTCTCTTTCTCTCTCCTTCTCTCTCTCTCTCTCTCTCTCTCTCTCTCTCTCTCTCTCCTTATCTCGCTCACTCGCACGCGCGTTTCTCTCTCTCTCCTTATCTCTCTTGCTCGCTCGCATCTCTCTCTCCTTAGCTCGATCACTTTCGCCTCTCTCTCTCTCTCTCTCTCTCTCTCTCTCCTTATCTCGCTCCCGCGCGCGCGTCTCTCTCTCTCTCCTTATCTCTCTCGCTCGCCCGCGTCTCTCTCCTTAGCTCGATCACTCGCACGCGCGTCCGTCTCTCTCTCTCTCTCTCTCTCTCTCTCTTATCTCTCTCTTGCTCACTGCACCCACTCTCTCTCCTTATCTCGCTCACTCGCACGCGTTTCTCTCTCTCTCTCTCTCTCTCTCTCTTCTCTGAGGGCAATCGTATCCTCTTCTCTGTCTGAGTCTGTGTGCCTCACTCATATAGTCAACATCCGTATGAGCGTATACTGTTTACTACAGCATTTTGACACTGTGTGCGTGCGTGCGCGCACGTGTGTGCTGTGAAGTGCGAGTCCCCATCTTCCGCCCCAAAACACGAAGCTGAGTCTCAGTACTTTAACAACACCAGCGTTATTCAGCTTGAAACAGCAACAGCGCGGTTATTTATTGTAGCGGGATCTTTATAATGTTCCTTGTATCATCCATCGACGGCAGGTGCTTATAGCATGTCTGTGATCTTTTTGGATGCGCGAACTGCTACAGCGCTAGGAGACTGCGATTGCTTTGGGACACTCTTCCGCGTGTCGTCCCGTTGGGTGGAATCCCACAAGAGTTTAGAAACTCACTCACACCAGCCATGATTCTTTTTAAAGGTAAAGTGCAGGTTAATCTGTTTTATTTACTTTTACTTTATATTTTGTATTAATCATTTTTATATGAATAGTTTTGGGTTGTGGAACGAATCATCTGAGTTTCCATTATTTCTTATGGGGAAATTTGCTTTGATGTACGAGTGCTTTGAATTGCGGGCACCGAGGTTCCACTGTATATATATATATATGTATGTGTATATATATTGTAAAAGGCACGCCATATAGCGCCTGACCCGGCACAGACTTACACAGAGGCACATGTAAAAACCCAAAGACTATTTCTTTCCTCAGCTTCCCCGTGACCCCCCCAGCCACAACACAGTCCCAAGTACTAAGCACAACACAAATCACAACCCTTAATCTGGCACCATCACTCCTCCCAGGCAACCTCGTCCTCTTCCTCCCGATTCTGGGCCTGAGTGGTGGTTGCCGGTCCTTTTTATAGCCCACCTGGAAGTGCCCCAAGTGCTTGATCACCTGTTCCTAATTGCTGTAGAGTTGTCCAGGTTGGCTCCGGGATCCAAGAAGCACCCCCTGGAGGCCACCCCAGAACCCCACAGGGTTGTGAAGAACTCCATCTCCCATGGAACCCTATGGGAAACTGAGGCACCATCATCAGACAGGGAGGCTGCCACCAAGCGTCCCTGGGAAGGTACTGAAAAGCCTATGACTGTTCCCCTGGAACATAAGTAGAAGGAGTGTCCCGGCCGGACATGGGACCCAGTCGCCCGCCACAGCACAATGAGAGAATTCGCAAAATCAACCAGAATGTTCCAGCAAATTATATATATATATATATATATAAAAAGATCTAAATTCATTAAGTAGTTCTCTTGTGAAAAGTAGACAGACATACAGACAGACAGACGTTGGATTTGATACCCCATATACAGGGAGATTCTCATTTGTGGGGCACAGAGTTATGATGTATTACTCACATAATAATGAAGCAACAGAAATATAATAGAAATATAATATGAAATAGAAATATATGGTTGTGAAACATGGACGCTATCCAGTGACCTGAGATGAGGACTGGACTCCTTTGGTGTCTCTTCAGAGAATCCATGCGCACTGCTGGTGTGACTTTGTGTTGCTCACGGAGTCCCAAATGAGGCACATGACCTGCATTGTGAGGCAGCGTCAGTTACGGCACTACAGCCATGTGGAATGATTACCTGAGGATGATCCGGCTCACAGGATCCTCATTACTGAGTGGCTGGACCAGGCCAAGAGGATGCCCACGTAACACCTGATAGATGAACCAGATAGATTGTCATTTCTGTAGGGTGAGACTGAACTGCGTGTCTCCCATGGAACCCTGTGGGAAACTGAGGCACCATTGTTAGCCAGGGACACTGTCACCAATCGTTCCGGAGGAGGTACTGAGGAGCCCATGGCTGCGGCCCCTGAACATAAGTAGAAGGGGCGTCACGGCCGGGCATGGGACCTGGTCGCCCGCCATAAAATATATATATACATATATATATATGTTTGTGTATATATATATTGTCACGCACGTGCGAGTCGGAGACTGAGGAAGGATCTGAACACACCTGGGAAAACATTCGACGGCAGGGAATGGCAGGGTATGAACTTTCTTCCTGTGCTTCCTTTCAGAAAAAAAGACGCTCCGCCATCATAAGCCTTGAATGCCCGCACTACGTCCACTTCCGCCCTTCCTCCGCCATCTTTCCTGACATCATCGGTCCCATCATCCCTCACAGCTCCTTCCCAGCATCCCTCCACTTCCGGCTCCTCCTCTTTAAAATTCCCAGGCGTGTATGGACTGTATTGTTTGTATATTTGACCCGTTTCTTTTTTTGAGTATATTGTGGAGTGTCGACAATATACGGGGCCAGAAAACCCCAAACCCTTTTGCTGTCTCCTTCTCTCTTTGTTACATTATATATATATAAACATATGAATTTCAGTCAGTCTGTTCAAGCATCACACCAATACCATTGCACTTATTTCTACACAACTTTCCACTTATTTCTGGTATATTCTAACTAGATTTTCTACATTTAAATTTCTATAATTTAAAAAAAAAACAACAACAACAACGTGAGACGACCTCACTAAACCTCACTGGCCAGGACCAAATTTTGAACTGAAGTCCCACCACAGGACTAAATGTGGCCAGAATCAGGCCTCTCCTGCTCATGCATTGGTCAAGAGTCCTTTCTTTGAAATCAAACGCTGGTGCGCTTTCATGTGTATCTATTATATAGTACCTTTCATATCTATCTATCTACTGTGGAAATATGAAAACAAGTATAGTGTGCACATGTAAGGCACTCTTGAATGAAGATTCAAGATTCAGTTAAATGATTTCTGACAATGGATATCCAGAGCAGTCCATCCGTTCTGTGTGGGTCAAAGGCAGCAGCAGTCCATCACTCCGCCCCGTCACCCACATATCCAAGCTCAATCAATTTCAGTTTCATGACCTGATCTTGCAGGAGAAAATGCAGAGGGAACATACAAGCTCCACACAGACAATGTCTAGACCCCAGATATGAACTGAGGACTCTGAAGCCACACAGTAGCCATCCAATAATTTCAGATAAAAAGGCCAACATACTATTATCTTTAAAAAAAAAAAAGAAAAAAAAGAAACCCAACCAGTTAAAATGTGAGTGATGATGGATGGGGCCATGGAGACCCCCTCTTCTGCGTCTAGCTGATTTCCTCTAAGTGTCAGCAGTTCACAGTGACCTCCATGAAGCCAGCAGGCTGACTTGGCAGGAGCTGACAAACAAGCACCCCAAGCATGCGTCTGCCTAGAAAGTAATTGTGTTTATTAGTGTGACAACTCAATCTGCTAGTCCTGCTCTCGCTCTCTCTCTCTCTCTCTCTCTCTTGAGTGCTGGCAGCAGGCAAGTGAAGAACTTTACAGAGAGATGACACATGCCAACGCACCGACAGTACCACCTGGCCAGCTTCTGCATAGCCACTCCTCTATGCAGTCTTATTCTGGTTCTTATATTAATACAGTGTATCAAATACCAATAATATAGATGTATATCGTCACACACGTACACATTGGGGACAGCTTAAAGGCTCTGGTGGTGGTAATTCAATGCCGATCCACAAGATGGCGGTGTGTACAAACTTCTCTTTTCTTTCTCCCTCTTCAGACTGGATGATCGGCATCCTGCCCACCTCTGATGTCACTTCTGGTATCCAACCCCCTGGACCCGCCTCCTTTGATGTCACTTCTTGTGTCCGCCCCTCCGGACCCGCCTCTTCCTTCCTAGCCTATACTAAACAGGAAGTGTCATCATCTATTCCAGACTAGTCTCAGACTCGTGTCCTGAGGGACATTCTTTTTGCTGACATATTGTGCTTTAACAAAACGATGTGATTCTAATGGACGCGGCCCCGAGTCATGATGTATTACTGTCTTAATAATGAAGCAATCCAAACAAAATAAAGATCACAGTGCTCCTGGATAAATGTACGAACGAGTGCGGTGTGGCGCTCTTTTTGACTTATTTGTGAATGAACTGGATGATCGTGAGATCAGTGACGGTTATTTCCAGTAAGATGGACCAACCTGTCACATGTCAGCTCGCAACATGGTACAAATTGAATCGTCTTTTTGGCAATCGGGTCATTTCAAAGGGACTATGGCCACCTCATTCCCCAGACCTGTCACCTTCGGCTTTCTTTGTTTTGGGGTGTGCTGAAAGGAAAAGTGTACAAGAATAAGCCTCGTACACTGGAACAACTACAGCGAAACAATGAACACAAAATTTCTGCCCTCACCACTACGATGCTTGCTTTGCCAATACAGTGCCGTGTCGATGTGTGTATGCAAGAAGAAGGCCACCATTTCCAACACTGAATGTGATTAGTTCGTTTACACATCTATCAAGGTATGCACTCTATTTATTTAATTTCAATTCATGCAGGTCAGGTTGGGGAGCCAGCACTGGTACAGCACGTTGCCGCACCCACCACACGACAAAACAGCTCAGGATCCTGGTTGGCAAGTCAGACACATAGCAGTACCATTAGTGTTAACATAATTTTGACTCACTCTGTATATATACTGTATATATATATACTAGTCATGTGCACCCAACTACGTTGCGCGTGTTAAAGTTGTCTGTGAAGGGCTCCCTGTTAAAACGCGGCTGCCAGTCGTAAACTAGGCCCTTCGTCACACAGCATTATGATTTTTATAACAGAAACAAAATTACAAAAGAAAACCCTTGGACATTGATTTGATAGGAGCGGCCTACTCGGAATCACTGTCCGAATCGTAATTATGTGGTGGTGTAGGAGCATTTCTGCTTCTGTCCATTCACAGTCCGTCTCGTTTTCATGACGCTATCGATGTCTTCTCAACCTTTCTCCAATCTCACAGTTTTCTTTGTGGCAATCCAAAGAGTAAGGCAAAATACACGGAGCAATGGTTATAAAAGGGGGACACATAGGTATCCAGGCTCTTTAAAGCATAAATAGGGATCATGTCACTGACATGTGAGCAAGCCACGGTACAACTGTGAGACGCGCAGCACTCGCCGGCTACAACGTAACAATAATAATTTCCGGAACGTGCTGTTACATTGTCATTCATTTTACCTACTGTCTTTCTTTCATTCATATGTTACGTAGGCACGTACCTTTTATTTTTGACAATCTCATTCTCTAACCAGGCCCCAGGAGCTAACCAGCGTAACACTGTCAACCTCCCCGTTCGTTATTCCGGCACATTGTTGACATCCGTGAGTAACAACAACGTACTAAACTGGAAGGTGGTCTACGCACGAGTGGAATTCGTGGTCAAACAAAAATCAAGATCTAAATGAAGATCTCTTTAGTTAATTCAAAGCACAACAATTTGTTTAGTTTGAATGTCTGTGTTTTGAGGTGTGACTGGCGTACTACAGTCTTCAGTAGTATAAGCCTGGAGGAGATTCTTAATGCAATGCCTGTGTTTTAGCTGTCTCTCTACTGCCATCTAGTGCTTCTTCTAATTCATTCGTGGACAAACAAAGATCAAGATCCAAATGAAGATTATATACAGAGATATATATACATATATATACACTCACCTAAAGGATTATTAGGAACACCTGTTCAATTTCTCATTAATGCAATTATCCAATCAACCAATCACATGGCAGTTGCTTCAATGCATTTAGGGGTGTGGTCCTGGTCAAGACAATCTCCTGAACTCCAAACTGAATGTCAGAATGGCAAAGAAAGGTGATTTAAGCAATTTGGAGCGTGGCATGGTTGTTGGTGCCAGGCGGGCCGGTCTGAGTATTTCACAATCTGCTCAGTTACTGGGATTTTCACGCACAACCATTTCTAGGGTTTACAAAGAATGGTCTGAAAAGGGAAAAACACCCAGTATGTGGCAGTCCTGTGGGCGAAAATGCCTTGTTGATGCTAGAGGTCAGAGGAGAATGGGCCGACTGATTCAAGCTGATAGAAGAGCAACTTTGACTGAAATAACCACTCGTTACAACCGAGGTATGCAGCAAAGCATTTGTGAAGTCACAACACGCACAACCTTGAGACGGATGGGCTACAACAGCAGAAGACCCCACCGGGTACCACTCATCTCCACTACAAATAGGAAAAAGAGGCTACAATTTGCATGAGCTCACCAAAATTGCACAGTTGAAGACTGGAAAAATGTTGCCTGGTCTGATGAGTCTCGATTTCTGTTGAGACATTCAAATGGTAGAGTCAGAATTTGGCGTAAACAGAATGAGAACATGGATCCATCATGCCTTGTTACCACTGTGCAGGCTGGTGGTGGTGGTGTAATAGTGTGGGGGATGTTTTCTTGGCACACTTTAGGCCCTTTAGTGCCAATTGGGCATTGTTTAAATGCCACGGGCTACCTGAGCATTGTTTCTGACCATGTCCATCCCTTCATGACCACCATGTACCCATCCTCTGATGGCTACTTCCAGCAGGATAATGCACCATGTCACAAAGCTGGAATCATTTCAAATTGGTTTCTTGAACATGACAATGAGTTCACTGTACTAAAATGGCCCCCACAGTCACCAGATCTCAACCCAATAGAGCATCTTTGGGATGTGGTGGAACGGGAGCTTCGTGCCCTGGATGTGCATCCCACAAATCTCCATCAACTGCAAGATGCTATCCTATCAATATGGGCCAACATTTCTAAAGAATGCTTTCAGCACCTTGTTGAATCAATGCCACGTAGAATTAAGGCAGTTCTGAAGGCGAAAGGGGGTCAAACACCGTATTAGTATGGTGGTCCTAATAATCCTTTAGGTGAGTGTAGATATATATACATATACAGTAATCCCTCACTATATCGTGCTTCGACTTTTGCGGCTTCACTCTATCGCGGATTTTATATGAAAGCATAACTAAATATATACCGCGGATTTTTCCCTGCTTCGCGGGTTCTGCGGACAATGTGTCTTTTTACTTCCTGTACATGCTTCCTCAGTTGGTTTGCCCAGTTGATTTCATACAAGGGACGCTATTGGCGGATGGCTGAGAAGCTACCCAATCAGAGCACGCAGTTAAGTTCCTGTGTGCTGATTGGCTCAGCGACGGAGCAGCGAATTCGATTCTGCTGCGTTAACCAGGAAGTCTTGTCTCGCTCATTCAGCATCAACGTGTTTTGCTGTGTAAAGACTTAACTTTTGTGCTCTTTTGTGTTTATCTTTGTGCGTAGTCAAGCCCTTCATTATGGCTCCAAAACGATCTGCTTCTGCTACTGCTTCAGGGGCCGTGCCCAAGCGCCAACAGAAGATGCTAACGATCGCCGAAAAGGTAAAAGTTTTGGATACATTGAAGTAAGGGAACAGCTACAGCGCTGTAGGACGCCATTATGGCATCAATGAGTCCACAATTCTTTTTATTTAAAAAGGAGGAAATGAATATAAGATCTACGGCCGCAGTGTCCTTTAACCAGGGCGCAAAACGAGTTGTAAGTGGATGTAATAAGGCAGTAGTCTGGATGGAATCTGCTTTAGGGATTTGGATTGAAGACTGCCAGAAGAAGATCAACGGCGGTGCTACACAGTCTCCTGAAGAGGCTCCTTAAGAAGAGCTGTAACGCTCTCCTTTGTTGTACAGTAAAATTAAACTCATTGTTATCGGACAAGTCATCGTGTCATTGTTGGTGAGTAACCATAATTAATTTTCTACGTACAGTACTTAGTACATGTACAGTACATATGTTTAGTGTCACTGTACACACATTTACTGTATATAATTTTTCTTCCATTGTACATATTTATTGCTGGTGGCCTGTCTATCGTAATGGCTGTAACATATGTGATATCGGAGACACTCGATATCTTATCTATAATATTTAGGTTTTACTGTATATAAACAGTGTGTTTACATACATAATTTTAACGAATCTTACCTAATATGTAAGAGAATACAAAGGGATTATGCTGTATAACTGTACAAGAAATATTTATAAGAGTGTGGGAGAGTTTATAAGGGCTTAAAATATATAAAAATAACCATACAGTATGAACATACGGTTTTTACTTCACGGATTTTCACCTTTCGCGGGGGGGTTCTGGAACGTATCCCCCGCGATAGGTGAGGGATGACTGTATATATATATATATATGTGTGTGTGTGTCTACGTTGATTACTTAGATTTCAACCCACACAGCCAGTATATGTGTGTATCCTTCTATATAAAAGCGGTCGGGATTGTCCTTCCGTCCCGTGAGTGCTACACAGGTGCAGAGTTTCACACACGCCCCGTCCATTTTGCAATGCACAATGGGATTTGTAGTTTCGTTTTCCAGGTAAAAGATGATTTTCTACTCCAGACGGTGCGATATCATCTTCTTCTTTCTTACTATATAAAAGCGGTCGGGATTGTCTTTCCGTCCCGTGAGTGGAAAGCGTAGCGGTATTCCGCTTATCACAGACTTACTCTTTGCAGCTTGCGGTACGAAGCGACATGATGTGAGCAGAGTTCTGGTGCTCCTATCGTTCCCTTGCTTTTGTGCGCGATGCGCTGGAAAAATAGACAAAATGATGTCTCTGGAAATAATTAATGTTGATGGAGTACAAATGCCTCACCGCGTAGTAAATATAAGGGGGGTTCAAAAGGGCGACCTCAATATAGAAAAAAAGTTGACATTTCAACACAAAAATAACAGAAACTACGAGTATTAAAGTAATACCGCTCAAATGCAATAGAACCAAATTAATGAGTTTGTATAAAATATCAAATTGATCTACATATTGAATTGCCTTAAGAAGTGGTCAACTTAAAAGGCGGGTCAGCCTAGTATATAAATAAAATTGAATTTCTGTCCATCTCTCTGTCTGTTCAAGCATCACATGAAAACCACTGCGCCTATTTCTACATAACTTTCCAGTTATTTCTGGAAGGCCAACTCAGAATACAGTCCATTGAAAGTTTAGACTTTCCAAGTATACATCTCAACAACAAAAAAAACTGAGAGGACCTCACTAAATGTGGCCAGGATCAGATAGGGTTTAAATTTTGAATTGAAGACCCGTCTCTCCCCTTCATTCATTGGTCAAGAGTCCCGTCTTCAGTTCCAACGCTGTATGTGTGCAACATTAGGCTGCCCACCTGCTGCTCCACGCACCTGCTCACTGTGTATATTCAAATAATTAGTAGTAATACGCTAGAAAAAAACAAACAAAGAAGAATGCAGATCTGAAATTGCGTTGCTCTGATTAATAAGGTCCATTTCTTGTGAGAGCCGACCCCATTTCTCACTGTCGCTGCTGCAGTACAAACATCAGCACCCGTAACCCCGAGTCACATCTGGCACAGCGGGCTATTTTTGTTTTTTTTTTTATTATTTTAATGAATAAAGAGAACACAGCGGAGTGGACTCTCAACTCATTCGGGTCAAACTCACTGCCAATGAATAAAAATGCGATAACCCTGAAAGAAAGACTAAAAAAAAAGAAAAGAAAAAAAAGATTCTTTTAATTGTGTCTGAAGGCTCATTTGCCCTTCTTCCCAATGCCTTTTCCAGATTTAGAAGTGTCAATTATCCTCCTCTTTTAGGCCGTTTTACACTCGGCAATTATTCTAATGATTATTGCCAGAAGTAATTGCTCACAATTAATTACCAGCAATTTTTCCTATTTTGCACTTGGCAATGTATGATGAGTACAATTACCAGCGGTTTCATGTGTTCGTGTGGAATAAAAACACCTCACACTCCTTCATGGGACTGGCTAGGAAGAGATCAGAACAGAAGATGCCAACATGTGTGCCCAGGCAGGCTGGCACTGCTCTCAGCTAGTCGCACATATTTAGAAAACAACAGAGGAGCGCCCGCCACACATCCATCCAGTCTCTGAGCCGCCAAGAGAAAGAAAGCAGGCAGCCCGACCTGCAGAGCCAATGATTGCAATTAAACAGAACACAACATGGCACCCAGGAAAGATCAACCAAAATATATATATATATTGTGAAAAGGCGCTATATAGCGCCCGACCCGGCACAGACTACGCAGAGGCACGTGTTCACACTCAAGGTTTTTTTTATTATTATTATTTCTTCAGCCGTGGCACACGCCTTCCCGTGTCCCACCGGCCCAACACAGTCCCAAACACAAAAAAACGTCCATTGTGGTGGCTGGTTCTCCGCAGCACCCCCTAGCGGCCACCCCATCTCCCAACCAGGCTGCTGTGGTGGACTCCATGTCCCATGGAGCCACGGTGGAGATTGAGGAGGGATCCACGGCCAGGGAGACTGCCCCCAAGCACCCCGGGGAAGTTACTGCAATGTCCATGATGGCTCCCCCGGGACGTATGCAGCAGAGGCGTCCCGGCCGGGCATGGGACCCGGCTGTCCGTCACAATATATATATATATACAGTATATATAAACCAAGCCTTCAGAATGGAGCACCATGCTAACAAATCTGACGAGGATCAACACACAAAAGTGGAAAATGACCAAACGTGTCTGGAGGCCCATCGGTCAGTCTGCCCTGCCGTGCGTGGCCTTAACACTGCATTAAGATTAAACCTAATTATGTCATATCATCTACTGTTAAACCGTAATTCTAAAATTTTTATTATTATGCTGCATTAAGGATTTGTTCTGTTCTGTATATTGTATTGTATTGACCCCCTACTTTTGACACCCACTGCACGCCCAACCTACCTGGAAAGGGGTCTCTCTTGAACTGCCTTCCGAGGTTTCTTCCATTTTCCTACAAGGTTTTATTGCGAGTTTTTCCTTGTCTTCTCAGAGAGTCAAGGCTGGGGGGCTGTCAAAAGGCAGGGCCTGTTAAAGCCCATTGCGGCACTTCCTGTGTGATTTTGGGCTATACAAAAATAAACTGTATTGTATTGTATTGTATTGTTTGGAAAACGAATGAACAAAGGAATGAAACAAATGGACATCGACCGCATCTCAATTTTTCATTTATCACATCATGACATTATATTGTGCTAAGTGAGCATAAAAAACAAATGGCTGAATACATGAATGAATTGTGTCACGACTGTAAGTGTTTGGGTCCACATCTGTTTGTTTGTCATGACGTCACATTGTATTAGGTGAGTTTGGAAAAGAAACAAATGAATGAATAAATGAATGAATGGATTTAAGCAGGACTGTGCCTAATAGAATCCCCATCTGTTTGTTAAATCATCACATTACATTAAGTGAGTTATAAAAATGAATGAGTGAATGGAGCCACGACTGCAACTGTTTGGGAGTGACTCTGTTTGTGTGTCACATCATGACATATTTTGCTAAGTGAGATTTGAAAATGAATAAATGAATGAAGGGGTGGCACGGTGGTGCAGTGGGTGCACCCGGGTCCTCCCTCCCTGGAGTTTGCATGGTCTCCCCGTGTCTGTGTGGGTTTCCTCCGGGTACTCCGCTTTCCTCCCACAGTCCAAAGACATGCAGGTTAGGTGCACTGGTGATTCTATATTGTCCCTGGTGTGGGTGTGTGTGTGTGTGTGTGCCCTGCGGTGGGCTGGTGCCCTGCCCGGGGTTTGTTTCCTGCCTTGTGCCCTGTGTTGTCTGGGATTGGCTCCAACAGACCCCCGTGACCCTGTAGTTAGGATATAGCAGGTTGGATAATTGATGGATGGATGTTTCCCATTGTATCACCGCAATGAATACAGCTAAAACGGTTATAAAATTTACTTTAAGACAAATATAAGAATAAAAGTAAAACAAATACCATTGAACTATGCTAATAAAGTGATATAATAATAATAATAATAATAATGTATTTTATAGTGTGAATAAAGCAATGAAAACAGTTGAAATGTTTAAAAAATTATTTTAAGACAAATATAAGAATACAAGTAAAACAAATACAGTACCAGTGAAATATGCTAATGAAGATAATAATAATAATAATAATTAATGGGTGGCATGGTGACGCAATGGGTAGCGCTGCTGCCTCTCAGTTAGGAGACCCTTAAGGGTTCGCTTTCCCGGGTCCACCCTGCGTGGAGTTTGCATGTTCTTCCCGTGTCTGCGTGGGTTTCCTCCCATAGTCCAAAGACATGCAGGTTAGGTCCCTAGTGTGTACTGAGTGTGTGTGTGTGTGTGTGTGTATGCCCTATGGTAGGTTGGCGCCCTGCCTGAGGTTTGTTTCCTGCCTTGCGTCCTGTGTTGGCTGGGATTGGCTCCAACAGACCCCCGTGTCCCTGTAGTTAGGATATAGCAGGTTGGATAATTGATGGATGGATGTTTGCCATTGTATCACTGTTTAAGGGGGGGGTTACAGAGGAGCGACCACATCTCCTTGGGGCATGTAGCACTAGTGAGGGGTTGGTGAGCCCCCTAGTTTATTTAAAAACAGGCCTATCCTTCTGAGCTGCGGACCCACCATATCACATGAAGCCTTCTTCACCTCTCTATTGTAACTCCATCAGTGTGACATTGTGATCTCGAGCTCCGGTTACCTCCCACAGTCCAAAGACATGCAGGTTAGGTGGATTGGCGAACCTAAATTGTCCCTAGTGTGTGCTTGGTGTGTGTGTGTGTGTGTGCGCGTGCGCCCTGCGGTGGGCTGGTGTCCCGCCCGGGGTTTGTTTCCTGCCTTGCGCCCTGTGTTGTCTGGGATTGGCTCCAGCAGACCCCCGTGACCCTGTACTTAGGATATAGCGGGTTGGATAATTGATGGATAAATGAATGAATGAAAGAAATGGACATCGACCACATCTCACCTTTTTTAATTTATCACATCATGACATTCTATTGTGCTAAGTGAGCTTTAAAAATGAATGGCTGAATACATGAATGAATGGTGTCACGACTGTAAGTGTTTGGGTCCACATTCATGACATTACATTGTATTAGGTGAGACTGGAAAACAAATAAATGAATGAATGAATGGATTTAAGCAGGACTGTGCCTAATAGGATCCCCATCTGTTTTCTAAATCATCACATTACATTAAGTAAGTTATAAAAATAAATGAATGAATGAAGCCACGACTGCACTTGTTTGGGAATGAATCTGTTTGTGTGTCACATCATGACATATTTTACTAAGTGAGATTTGAAAATGAATAAATGAACAAAGGGGCGGCACGGTGGCGCAGAGGGTGGCGCTGCTGTCTCGCAGTAAGGAGACCTGGGGTTCGCTTCCCAGGTCCTCCCTGCGTGGAGTTTGCATGTTCTCCCCGTGTCTGCGTGGGTTTCCTCCCACAGTCCAAAGACATGCAGGTTAGGTGCATTGGCGATCTTAAATTGTGCTTGGTGTGTGTGTGTGGGCTGCGGTGGGCTGGCGTCCTGCCCGGAGTTTGTTTCCCGCCTTGCGCCCTGTGTTGGCTGAATTGGCTCCAACAGACCCTCCATGACCCTGTAGTTAGGATATAGCAGGTTGGATAATGGATGGATGAATGAAAGAAAAGGACATCGACCGCATCTCAATTGTTTCATTTATCACATCATGACATTCTATTGTGCTAAGTGAGCTTAAAAAATGAATGGCTGAATACATGAATGAATGGTGTCATGACTGTAAGTGTTTGGGTCCACATCTGTTTGATTGTCATGACGTCACATTGTTTTAGCTGAGTTTGGAAAACATGAACATAAAAAACTTACAAATGAATGAATGGATGGAGCTGACGAGGACTGTACCTTTTTGGCACCCCATTTGTTTGTGTGTTACATCATGATGGTGTATTTTATTGGTCGCCTTGACTATTACAGCACCTCTGTCTCCTGGTTGATACCTCTTTGGGGGCAGAACCCACCAGCTTCAGGTCAAATGAACACCAGTGCCAGGTTGACAATGGCCAAATTCTGCACACAATCCATCCAAACTCAGGCCAGGCTCAAACATAATTCTCAACTGAAGCCATAGAGGTAGATGCTGCCTGGTCCACCTTACAACACCTAATCCCCTGGCCGCAGAGCCCACCAACACTGCCAACCTCTGACCCTTGGGAAGAAGCTGGAAAGTCCAGTATCTTCAAAGCAGGACATCCATCTGAAGCTAAGTATGTTCAGGCCCGGCCAGTACTTGGATGGGAGTCCATCTAGGAAAAGCTTGGGGTGCTGCTGGAAGAGGTTCTGGTGAGGCCAGCAGGGGGCGCTTACCCTGTGGTGTGTGTGTGTGTGTGGATGCCAATGCCCCAGTGCAGTGACAGGGACACCATTCTGTAAATATGGCATGCTCCTTCAGCTGAGACATAAAACTGTGGTCATAAGATGTCCAAGTAAAACTGCCAACCTCAGCCTAGTCATACTGTCCACCTAACCATCCCCTGTCTCTAATTGGTCATTTCTCCCTCTCACCATTTCACCACCTAACATTAAATGAGTGGTGAGCATCCTGGCACAAAAATGGCTGCCGTTGCATCATCCAGGTGGATGCTACACATAAGTGATGGCTGAAGTGGCTCCCCGCTCACTGAAGCTTGTAAGAAAAGTGATACATAAATGTAAAGAATTATTATTAACACCTCAGCCCCTTGGGGCACAACCTGCCAACTCCGCACCGTCAGTGTCTTATCACATTGAGGTAGAACTTTCCAACCTGCACTTATAGCACTTCACTCCATTGGGACACC
This sequence comes from Polypterus senegalus, assembly GCF_016835505.1. Taxonomy (NCBI): domain Eukaryota; kingdom Metazoa; phylum Chordata; class Cladistia; order Polypteriformes; family Polypteridae; genus Polypterus; species Polypterus senegalus. Next base: position 11,768,337 of record NC_053162.1, read on the forward strand.
ACCTGGTATCTCCATCAGTGCCAACCCTTACTTTTAGTACTTCATGCACTTAGGGCAGAACCTGCCAACTGCACCCTTACAGCACCTTAGTTGTTTTGGGTAGACTATGACAACTCTGACATTGCAACACCTCAGCCGGCCAACTCCACCATTACTTGTCAACTCTGAACTTTCACTGCCGTATCCCCCTGGAGCAGAACTTTCCACATTCCACTTATTCCACTTCACTCCATTGGAGCATAGCCTATTATTACTGCTGTTAGAACTCCTCAGCTACTGCAGTGCCAACCCACATTTTTAGTACGTCATCTCATTAGAGCACAACCTGCCACCTCTACCGTTTTAGCAGCTCCTCTCCGTCAGTGCCAACCCATACCTTTAGTACTACCTCTAAATATACCTGTATCATATAAATCATACCTGTAGACATACCTCTGACTAGGATAGAATCTGTCATCAATACACACTTACAGCATCTCAACTCTGGAATTAAAGCCCCCTCAGACCCTTCAAGTAGATCCTACTTAGCTTGTCTTACAACACCTGCAACCCTGGGGGAAAAACCTAAGAACCCCCCCCATTAGAATACCTCATCTCCTTTGTGATGGATGGCCGGCGTTTCAGTCTGGCCTAGACGTCCCTCAACTGAAAGAAAGAGGAAGAATGGCCTTTTCAGGGCAATACATCCCTTGGGACACCAGATGGCATCTCCCCTGAACAGAAATGGTTCCCCAGATATTAAAAGGACTGTGGGAAACCCAGCAGGTCGAGCCGGAGTTGGGAGGGAGTGTAACGGAGGTGCTGGGAGTGGAGGATTGGATCATTGGAAGAAGTGTGGAGTGTGCTGTGCTTTGTGCACTTTATTGAAGAATATTATTAAAGAAATTATTCTTGGTGTTTTAAATGTGTGTCTTGGACGTCTGTCTGGTGGGTTCAATGGTGCAACAGCACCTCCAGCATCCACACCTTGGAGGCAGAACCTGACAAGCCACACTTTCAATACCTCTGATCTTTGGGAACAGCCTGGCAACTCCAGCACTGTAACATCTCAGACCCTTGGGGCAAAACCTGCCAACTCTGAACATTCAGGGCCCAATAGTGCAGAGGTAGAACTTTCCAATGTACACTTTTAGTATATTATGCAGTTTAGGGACAACCTGCCATCTCCATTATTATAACATCTCAACTTCTTGGCTCAGATCATTACAGTACCAAAGTCCCTTAGGAGAAGACCCTCGATGATTACAGTACCTCAGCTCCATCAGTGCCAGTCCACACTTTCAGCACATGATTCAACTGGGGCAGAATCTGTCACCTACACACATACAGCACCTCAGTTGTTTGGGGCAGACCTTGCCAACTCTGACATTACACCACTTCATCCACTTAGGATAAAGCTGCCATCTCCGTCATTATAGCACCTCAGTTATGCCAGTGCCAACCCACACTTTCAGCATTTGATCTAATTGGAGTAGAATCAGTCAACTACACCCTTACAACACCTCAGTTGTTTGGGGCAGACCATGCCAACTCTGACATTACACCACTTCATCTACTTAGGTATAGAAGACGCTAACTTGCCAACTTTGAGCTTTTTGAGCCTTATTCCTCCGTAACCCTAACCCTTCCACACATTGAGGAGAGGCAAGACACATGACAGCCCGCATGGAGTTTGCTAAAAGACACCTAAAGGACTCTGAGATGATGAGAAATAAGATTCTCTGGTCTGATGAGACCAAGATAGAACTTTTTGGCCTTAATTCTAAGCGGTATGTGTGGAGACAACCAGGCACTGCTCATCACTTGTCCAATACAGTCCCCACAGTGAAGCATGGCGGTGGCAGCATCATGCTGTGGGGGTGTTTTTCAGCTGCAGGGACAGGACGACTGGTTGCAATCGAGTGAAAGATGAATGCGGCCAAGTACAGGGATATCCTGGACAACAACCTTCTCCAGAGTGGCAAGAACCTCAGACTGGGCTGAAGGTTTACCTTCCAACAAGACAGTGATCCTAAGCACACAGCTAAAATAACGAAGGAGTGGCTTCACAACAACTCTGTGACTGTTCTTGAATGGCCCAGCCAGAGTTCTGACTTAAACCCAATTGAGCATCTCTGGAGAGACCTAAAAATGGCTGTCCACCAACGTTTACCATCCAACCTGACAGAACTGGAGAGGATCTGCAAGGAGGAATGGCAGAGGATCCCCAAATCCAGGTGTGAAAAACTTGTTGCATCTTTCCCAAGAAGACTCCTGGCTGTATGAGCTCAAAAGGGGGCTTCTACTAAATACTGAGCAAAGGGTCTGAATACTTAGGACCATGAGATATTTCAGTTTTTCTTTTTTAATAAATCTGCAACAATTTCAAAAATTCTTTTTTTTTGTCTGTCAATATGGGGTGCTGTGTGTACATTAATGAGGGAAAAAATTAATTTAAATGCTTTTAGCAAATGGCTGCAATATAACAAAGAGTGAAAAATTGAAGGGGGTCTGAATACTTTCTGTACCCACTGTATATAAGTTCACTTTTTGAATTGAATTACTGAAATACAACCCCAAATCAGAAAAAGTTGGGAGAGTGTGGAAAATGTGAATAAAAAAAGAAATAAAGCAAGTTATAAATTCTCCTCAAATTTTATTTCATTGCAGACAGTATGAACACAAAATAATTCATGATTTTTTTTGTCAACATCATTTGATTTGTAAATAAATATCCATTCTTGCCATTCAGGCTTGCAACACATTTCAAAAAAAGTTGGGACAGTACAGCATTTACCACTTTGTACAGTTCCCCTGTCTTTTAACAACACTTAAAAGACGTTTAGAAAATGGAAGAAATCAAGTGACTAAGTGTTGCAGGTGTTAGTTTGTCCCATTCTTCCTGCAAACAGCGTTTTAGGTGCGCAACAGTACGGGGTCTTCGTTGACGCATTTTTCGTTTCAAAACGCGCCAAACATTCTCTATAGGAGACAAATCAGGGCTGTAGGCAGGCCAGTCAAGCATCCGCACCCTCTTCTTACACAGCCATGCCTTTGTCATGTGCACAGTATGTGGTTTGGCATTGTCTTTCTGAAATAAGCATGGGCGTCCCTGGCAAAGACGTCATCTTGAAGGCAGCATTTGTTCCTCCAAAACTGAGATATACTTCTCAGCATTGATGGTGCCATCGCAGAAGTGCAAGTTACCTTTGCCGAAGGCACTGACACAACCCCATACCATGACAGACCCTGGCTTTTGAACTTGTATCTGGTAACAGTCTGGATGGTCCTTTTCCTCTTTGGTCCGCAGCACACGGCGTCCATTTCTTCCAAAAAAGATGTGAAAAACCGATTCGTCTGACCACAATACACGTTTCCACTGCACAATAGACCATCCCAGATGCCTCTGAGCCCACTGGCTCACTGGACACTATTTATGTAGGGCTTCCTTTTGGCACAGTACAGTTTTAGCTGGCATTTCCTAATGTAACTACGTACTGTACTGTAGTGCTTGAGAGTGACTTCCTGAAGTAGTCCTGAGCCCACGCAGTTATATCATTTATTGCTGAATGACGGTTTTTAATGCAGTGCCGTCTGAGGGCTCGGAGATCACGGCCATCCAGTTTAGGCTTGCGCCCTTGGCCTTTGCGCACGGTAATTTCTCCAGATTCCCTGATTCTTTTCACTATGTTATGCACTGTAGATGGTGAAATACCCAACTCTCTTTCTATCTGTCTTGGAGAAACGTTTTTCTTCATCATTTCAAAGATTTTTGCCCGCACTTGGTGGCAAACTGGTGTCATTTGCCCATCTTTGCTCCTAAAGGAGTAGGCCTTTCCTTTTTGTACCGAATCATGATTGCAATCACCTGTTAACATCACCAGTTTCAAATCACATCATTATTTAGTTATTATTTATACCTCATTACCACCCCTGAATTGACCCCATCCCAACTTTTTTTGGAATGTGTTGCAAGCCTGAATGGCAAGAATGGATGTTTATTTACAAATCAAATGATGTTGACCAAAAAAAAACATGAATTATCTTGTGTTCATACTGTCTGCAATGAAATAAAAGTTAAGGGAAATTTGTAAATTACTGCTTCATTTTTTTATTCACATTTTCCACACTATCCCAACTTTTTCTGATTTGGGGTTGTAAATTAACTTTTTAATGATATTCTAATTTATTGAGATGCACCTGTATAGAGATAGAGTGTATCCAGAAAGTATTCACAGCGCATCACTTTTTCCACATTTTGTTATGTTACAGCCTTATTTCAAAATGGATTCAATTCATTTTTTTCCTCGGAATTCTACACACAACACCCAATAATGACAACATGAGAAAAGTTTACTTGAGGTTTTTGCAAATTTATTAAAAATAAAGAAATTGAGAACGCACATTTACATAAGTATTCACAGCCTTTGCCACGGAGCTCCAAATTGAGCTCCGGTGCATCCTGTTTCCCCTGATCATCCTTGAGATGTTTCTGCAGCTTCATTGGAGTCCACCTGTGGTAAATTCAGTCGATTGGACATGATGTGGAAGGCACACACCTGTCTATAGAAGGTCCCACAGTTGACTGTTCATGTCAGAGCACAAACCAAGCATGAAGTCAAAGGAATTGTCTGTAGACTCTCGAGGCACAAATCTGGGGAAGGTTACAGAAACATTTCTGCTGCTTTGAAGGTCCCAATGAGCACAGTGGCCTCCATCATCAGTAAGTGGAAGAAGTTCAAAACCACCAGGACTCTTCCTAGAGCTGGCCGGCCATCTAAACTGAGCGATCGGGGGAGAAGGGCCTTAGTCAGGAGGTGACCAAGAACCCGATGGTCACTCTGTCAGAGCTCCAGAGGTCCTCTGTGGAGAGAGGAGAACCTTCCAGAAGGACAACCATCTCTGCAGCAATCCACCAATCAGGCCTGTATGGTAGAGTGGCCAGACGGAAGCCACTTCTTAGTAAAAGGAACATGGCAGCCTGCCTGGAGTTTGACAAAAGGCACCTGAAGGACTCTCAGACCATGAGAAACAAAATACTCTGGTCTGATGAGACAAAGATTGAACTCTTTGGTATGAATGCCAGGCATCACATTTTGAGGAAACCAGGCACCGCTCATCACCAGGCCAATACCATCCTACAGTGAAGCATGGTGGTGGCAGCATCATGCTGTGGGGATGTTTTTCAGCGGCAGGAACTGGGAGACTAGTCAGGATAAAGGGAAAGATGACTGCAGCAATGTACATAGACATCCTGGATGAAAACCTGCTCCAGAGCGCTCTTGACCTCAGACTGGGGCGACGGTTCATCTTTCAGCAGGACAACGACCCTAAGCACACAGCCAAGATATCAAAGGAGTGGCTTCAGGACAACTCTGTGAATGTCCTTGAGTTGTCCAGCCAGAGCAGAGCCAGACTTGAATCAGATTGAACATCTCTGGAGAGATCTTAAAATGGCTGTGCACCGACGCTTCCCATCCAACCTGATGGAGCTTGAGAGGTGCTGCAAAGAGGAATGGGCAAAACTGGCCAAGGATAGGTGTGCCAAGCTTGTGGCATCAAATTCAAAAAGACTTGAGGCTGGAATTACTGCCAAAGGTGCATCGACAAAGTACTGAGCAAAGGCTGTGAATACTTATGTACATGGGATTTGTCATTTTTTTTATTTTTAATAAATTTGCAAAATCCTCAAGTAAACTTTTTTTCACATTGTCATTATGGGGTGTTGTGTGTAGAATTCTGAGGAAAAAAAAGGAATTTAATCCATTTTGGAATAAGGCTGTAACATAACAAAATGTGGAAAAAGTGATGCGCTGTGAATACTTGCCGGATGCACTGTAGTGCCTGGCACAACATGTACCATTCCAAAGTCTCTCCTAAATGCTTAATAAAACAGAAGGTGGGCTAATTGTAGCACTGTGGTGGTCTTCAGGCCCGTGTCCCACTGGCTCCTTTATGCCACTCGTTTGTGACTCTCAGGGACATACGGTTCATGGCCGGCATAGGGTGTGACAGATCACATCATCACTTGGACTCACAACTTTCAGGACTCGCGCCTATCAAACCGCTACAGCTTGCAAACAAAAAAAGGATTTTCTCTGTCAAAACACCCAGAAACGAAGATTGGCTGGCACAATATTTGTAAAATTCATCCTTAAAATATGAAAGTGTTATGAAGGGAAAAAATAAAAATAAAAACCACAGGGAGGATAACAAAAAAAAAAAAATGTGCTAATTATCCCTGAGGCGAAGGGAATGCATTTTAGAGCTGCTGCTTGTGACAAGAAGAAGAAGAAGAAGAAAGTCGGGACTGTAAAACAACCAGCGCCAGCTTTCTTGGAGAAAGCTCCCAACTTGGCAGAGCCCAACGAGCAAGAATAAAAGACGCCATCTGCCAAAGTTTTTGCAGTACTCAAGCTAATCGGGGACTCAAACCCAGTGACACCCAAATGCCGCAACCCTGATGCCCTTGCCTCACGTCTTCAGGATTTGCTTCCCATTGAATAAACACCTGCTTATCCACACAATAACCTAAGCAGCCAATCACGTGGCACCAGTGCAATGCATAAAACCAATCAGGAGCTTCGGTTAATGTTCACAACAAATATCAGGATGAGGAAAACATGCAATCTGAGTGACTTTGACCCACCGTGATGGCTTGACGTGTTGGTGCCAGACAGGCTGGTTGAAGAATTTCTATAACTGCTGATCTCCTGGGTATTTCTTTTACACACAACAGTCTCTAGAATTTATGAGATTAGACAGGAGTCCCCGTGGACTGTGATGTTTGCTGGTGACATTGTGATCTGTAGCGATAGTAGGCAGCAGGTCGAGGAGACCCTGGAGTGGTGGACATCTGCTCTAGAGAGGAGAGGAATGAAGGTCAGTAGGACCACCAAGACAGAATACATGTTTGTGAATGAGAGGGAGGTCAGTGGAATGGTGAGGATGAGGGAGAAGAGTTGGCGAAGGTGGTTGAGTTTAATACTTGGGGTCAACAGCAACAGAGTAATGGGGCTTGTGGAAGAGAAGTGAAAAAGAGAGTGCAGGCAGGGTGGAGCGGGTGGAGAAGAGTGTCAGGAGTGATTTGTGACAGACGGGTATCAGCAAGAGTGAAAAGGAAGATCTACAGGACGGTAGTGAGACCAGCTATGTTATATGGGCTGGAGACGGTGGCACAGGAGACAGAGCTGGAGGTGGCAGAGTTAAAGATGCTAAGATTTGCATTGGGTGGGTTAGGTCTCCTAACTATATATATATATATTTATATATATAAGGTAAAGGTTGTTATTAGTAACAGACCCCTATTCTCCATGATGTGGAGGGGCTGAATATACGTATTGAAAAACTGAATATCAGCCTGTAAAAGTGGCAAAATGCACAATAAAAAAGTCACAAGTATACTTTGAATTTGAAGAAGTTTTGGTTTCTTTAAACGACTTCTCCTTTTTTTAAAATGCAACAATACCCTGCACCCCTCTACACTGTCAGAGAACAGAAATCGAGACGTCGGTGTGCCTGACCACAGAAATCTTCAAGTCATCAGATGCCTGTCACTCGTCACACCTTTGGTTCAAATTACACAGTCAGCGTGGGGGTAGTGGCTGAACCAGTTATTAGAAAAACAAGAAGAGGTCTGTTAGGACAAGGAGATGAAGTGACAGGCTCAGCAAATGTTAAAGAGGGGACTGTGGAGCTGCTCAGTACTTGGGCAAGAATCACTGCTTCGTGGATATGGCACCTCACACACCATGTGATGAAGGTAGAGTTAGAGCACTCGCCATGACCGAGGTGGTCAATGGAAGAACATCCATTACAAACAGCACCTTTCACATGGAAAACTAAATTAAAAAAAAAAAAAAAAGTGAATGTACTTTTTCAGCACACAGGAGATTGAAGCCAAAGACATTACGAGGATGGAACAGCCAAAATCACACGGAAGGTCACCAACAAAAGCAAATAAAGCTCAGATTAATGAATAGAGCGTCTTCAGGTAGCACCGTACAGATGGCGCGAGGCTCACTGCAGATTCAGTACACACACAGGGTGACACAAAAACACCTCGAGTGCCACGAGATACGATGACAGGTGGAAGGTCATCATTAGACATTGACCATCAGGACTGTCCATCTATCTAAAGTGTATATTGAGTTTCATATGTATCTAGAATACGGTGGCTTTGAAGTTTGCCTAATTTATATAGTGTCCTTCCTATCTCTATATATATCAATATCTATCTATCTATCTATCTATCTATCTATCTATCTATCTATCTATCTATCTATCTATCTATCTATCTATCTATCTATCATATAGCACCTTTTATATCTATCTATCATATAGTGCCTTTCATATCTATCTAGATGTACAAAGAGAAGGAGAAAATTCTATAAAAAAGCTGATTCATGAAAAGCTTGTTGAATTGGTATCAAAAGTGGAAAACTGATATTTCTAATGTGTGTTACATAACATAACAAGCTCAAAGACTGAACTGGGTACAATTCATGAATAATCCGTAGACAAGGCCCAGTCCACCACAGGGACCACAAAAGTGCACAAACACACAAAATCACAAATTCAGGCAACTAAGAATTGCTATATAATAAAACCTTCACCTTCATACCATTGGAGCAAAACCACACGGGATTGTGTAAACTCCAGCCACTGGAATCAAATACATAATGTGGGATTTGTGAGGCAGCAGATCTATCTATCTATCTATCTATCTATCTATCTATATCTATCTAGTGCCTATCATATCTATCTATCTATCTATCTATCTATCTATCTATCTATCTATCTATCTATCTATCTATCTGTTATATAGTGCCTTTCATATCTATCTATCTATCTATCTATCTATCTATCTATCTATCTATCTATCTATCTATCTATCTATTATATAATGCCTTTCATATCTATCTATCTATCTATCTATCTATCTATCTATCTATTATATAGTGTCTTTTATATCTATCTTTCTATCTATCTATCTATCTATCTATCTATCTATCTATCTATCTATTATATAGTGTCTTTCATGCCTATCTATCTATATCTATCTATCTATTATATAGTGTCTTTCATATCTATCTATCTATTATATAATGCTATCTATCTATCTATCTATCTTTTCTATCTATCTATCTATCTATTATATAGTGCCTTTCATATCTTCCTCTCTATTATATGTGGCAGACAGCTTGACAATCCAAACCCGATTTTTGTATCATTTTTATTGGGTCCTCACTGATGAGCTCCGTCATTTTCAAGGTTTCATTTGTATCTGATAAGGTGCAGCCTCATAAATCCTCTTTGTATTTATCCCTCACGATGAACTGTGATTGCTCCTAATCTTCTTACTGTTTCAATGTAGTAAGTTTGCTCTTAAACTTTGGAATTTCCTCGTGGTGCGCGTAAGGCAGCTGCAGACATCCGACGACTTTAAGACTTTTTCACTTGAATGAGTCCATCTGGGCAGTTTTATTGATTCACTTTTCTGTACGTTTGTGACTCATTCTGTTGAATATAACTTTATAATATTTTGTTAACTATTGTATTCTAATATCTTTTGGTGTTTTTGTCCTTTTTTGGCACAATGCCCCTTAAAAATGTATTAAATACTCAGGCAGTATAATAAAAGCCCTTTTAGTCTTGTCACTGCACATTTCAGCTAGAGGGACGGGTAACAACTGCTGCTCTTCTGTCCCCTGAGGTATTACGACAATAACCTGAAATTAGACTGAACTGAATTAAAGGTAGGAATTGGCCGTGGATGGGGTGCCGGACCATCGGACACATAAATATTTGATGACCAGAGTTCTGTATAAAGACGGTGCCCTTCGCATGCAGTATGCAGCAATGAAAACACACAGATAGACAGATTGTCCATAAACAAGTGAGGACCCTTGCCATCCTAATCTGCACAAAGCTACCACAGATGACGGGCAGAAGAATCGGCGAAAAGGCTGGTTGGAACTGAAACCCAGGACACCCGTCCTGCACTCCCCATCAAAAGAAGCAGAATTGAAAGCCATGCTTCATCCACATTGACATTCTGCAAATTAATGAAAGCCTCGACAGAAAAGGATCCAAAAAGCCCAACGTCATTTGGCGTCCTGTACGTGGCTGTCTTCTAAGCAGACAGAAAATACTCGGCAGACACATGGGGTCATTAGCACAGGTCACAGCCATTCCCGGCCCACCCCCCACCCCACAAGAGAGCAGCTGGGCACGTCTGGTCCGACTTGTTTAGAGTTAGCAGCGGAGGAACGTAAAAGCTAAGCATGTGCGTGGAACTCCTGAAAAGGGATACTGTTCACATGACACCAGATGAGACACCCAAGGCAGGGCGGAAAGGGGGCATCGAGTAGGGGGGGTGAGGCCTGTTCCGCTCACTGATGGCAGCCGAGCCCGTGTGGAAATATTAGAGAGCCTGCAGATCAACACCTTGAAGGCCATGTTGCTTCAGGGTCTCTTAGAATAATAAGGAGCTGCAGCAATGAAGCGAGAACTCAGCAACTGGCACAGCCCCTCAGCGGGGGAGAGACGGCCATACGCGGAGTCCAGGGGGCTGTTGATTTTTTTTTTTCTGCTCAGCCCAAAGAGACATCAAGACAGTCGAACCAATTCACTTTTTATAATGTGCATTTTTATCGCCACTTTTGTTCGGTGCCTGCTCAAAGAGACTCTTTAGAGAAGCGCTAGAGGATTCGGATGACGGCTTGTCTATAAATGGAGAGATTATTAATAATCTCCGATATGCAGATGATACCGTCCGTTTGGCCGGCAATGCAGGAGCCCTACAGAGACAAATAGATCGGGTAGCAAATGTCAGTGAAATCTAATGGTGTGAAGCCCAACACAGCAAAGACAAAGATAATCATCGCGAGTACAAAGGTCTTAAAAGACATAGACGTTAATGCTACATATTGGACCAAACACCACTACAAAGACTGCAATCACTGTGGGACCACCCAGGTGGGATTAGTGTATTGAAAGGGCATTCAACCATTTAAGGAAGAGGCTCAGTAATGGGACTGATGCATTTTATTGCTACAAATGTCTGTGATTCGCCACCAGTAGGAAGGATCAATGCGTGTCTCTGTTATATTCCATTTGGTATGGGATTTGTAAAAGTAGCATTAATGTTTGTGATACACCATATATCTGAATGAGAAATGCAATGCATTTTATTACTACAAATAATTGTGATGCACCATCTGTTGGAATGACACATGCAATGCATATGTTTCTGTTAAATACCATTTGGTATGGAATTTGTAAAAGTAGCATTATTGTTTGCGATGCACCATCCGTTGGAATGACCCATACAATGCATATGTCTCTGTAATATGCCACTTGGTATGGGATTTGCAAAAGTAGCATTGATGTCTGTGATGCACCAAATGTTGGAATGATAAATGCAATGCATTTTATTGCTACAAAAACATGTGATGTACCATCTGTTGGAATGACCCATGTAATGCATACAGTATGTATCTGTAATATGCCACTTGGTACAGGATTTGCAAAAGTAGTGTTAATGTCTGTGACGCACCAAATATCGGAATGACAAGTGCAATGTATTTTATTACTTACTACAAATGATTGTGATACTCCATCTGTTGGAATGAACAATGCAATGCATATGTTTCTTTTAAATGCCACTTGGTATGGGATTTGCAAAAGTAGCACTGATGTCTGTGATGTACCAAATGTTGGAATGATAAATGCAATGCATTTTATTGCTACAAATACATGTGATGTACCATCTGTTGGAATGATCAATGCAATGCATATGTCTCTATAATATGCTACTTGGTATGGGATTTGCAAAAGTACTGTTAATGTCTGTGACACACCAAATATCGGAATGCAACACTAGCTGCTGTTCCACTGTGCCACCCCAAATCCACAAAACAGAGCACACACCTGGGAGTTCATAACTGAATTCAAATGTTCAAGTCAGTTATTGTATACCCGCCTAGCCCTGAATGGGGGCATAGGGGTAGCTAGAGCCTATGCCAGCTAGCATAGGGCACAAGGCAGGAATAACCCTGAACAGGGTGCCAGTCGATCACAGGGTGAACACACACATGCCAATTTAGACAATTCACCTGACCTGAATGCCTTGGATTGTGGGAGGTGTGATACAAAGCAGGGCATCAGCAAACCCCAACATGAACACATTAAGAGTCCCGGGTTCAAATAAAGGTGTGTTTCTTACACCAAAATACAGAATACCTGCACAAGTTAACACAAGCACAGACTTCTCTTGCCACAAACCAATTCTTCTCCCCAATTCCTCTCACCACAACACTGCCCTCCTCCAGTTGAGTGTTGCTCCACGTCCTCCCAGCTCTGACTCACCTGGATAAGGGAGTGTGGTCCCTTTTATTAAGGTGCCAGGGTCACTGCCCAAAGGAAATATTTCCCAGTCCTACGAAAGTCACATTTTGGGAAGTGTATCTCCCCACATTGCTCCCTTGTGGCACCCATGGTCCCCAGTAGGATTGTATTGCTGGACTACATCGCCCAGCATTCCCTACTGGTTCCCAAATGGGTGCTGATTATGGAGGCTGCCATCTCCTCTTCTGGGGGGATATAAAGTCCCCAGCAATATGCTCCACATCCGGTGGGCTGTCTATCCATCTCCTCCGGCTTCACTTTTGGGTCTGGCTCCTTCTTTCCGCTTGGTTGGGATGCCCATCTCTCTGCTCGGAGCCTCTCGCCATGGTAAGGAGCCATCCCCTTCTCTGGTCGGGATGCCCGTCCAGCCCATGTGGCATTTACAGAGGAAACTGGAACACCCGGAGGAAATCCATGAGGACATGTGGAGAACATGCAAACTCCATGCAGGGAGGACCCGGAACATCCACCATGCCACCCCTCAACTGTTCAAGCGAATAAACTTTAAATTGAAGGAAAAGCCAAACTAAATTATGAGATCATCCAAAATGACAGTAGGGGTATCCTTTGAGTTTCTCAAGAGGGGTTAGCACTGTTCGGGCTTTCAGCTGAATTCTGCCATCGGCCACCCCCACCCTGCCAGCAGGTCTTTAGACTGTTGACGTCTGACAATTCAGTAACGGAGTACCACGCCTGCCAAAGGGCACACACGCCAGCTGTTGTCCATTCAGTTCCATCAAAAATGAAGACCTTACTACATTAGCAGCAGGTGCTGTTGGTAGCAGCTGAATTGGACACAAAGTCAGCTGCCCAGTGACATGACAGGTGGGCGTCACCTAGGTCAAGAGGTCACAACAGGTGTCTCTGGGAGCCACCCAACCTTCAGAAAGCCCAATATCTGTCCTGGCCAATCCGGACCCTCAGACACTCAGTGTCGGCCTCAGAAAGGGGTACATGAGGGCCTTTGACTCCAGCCAGCCTTTGTGACAATTCAGGTCAACATAAAAAGATCACTTCTACAAGTAGTGAGGAGCAAAACAACTTACAGACAAAGTCAAACAAATCTCCATCTGGTGTCCCTGTGCTCTTATTGAAGGATTTACTTTATAGAAACACCTGAGACCCACCGGACTAAATCTCTTCAGAATTTTAAAGACTACAGTCGGGTCGCATCTTAATCTCTGTTTGCTTGAACTTCAGTCTCTCCTCACAGTTCACACCTCTCAGCCATGGAATCAGCTATGGAGTTGCTGTTCCCTGGGCTTTCTCTAGCACTGTTATGCCAAACCTGCACTCAGAACTCCGGAAGAGGCCTCGCCATTGTGTTAAAAAAACCCGAGCATCACCTCCCTAAACCTGCACTTCACACAGCAGGGCGCTATATAACCTGATAGAGCCTTTCAAATGTCCACTGTGACGTCCAGGTCCTTCTCATAAGATGTACATTCATGCTTCAGACCTCCCATTGTGTATTCGAACCTAACATTTTTATGGACTTCACGTAATTCTTTACATTAACTGACATTAAATTTCATCAGCCACAAACCTGACCAAGCAAACATGCGCTGCAAGTCCCACTAAAATATCATCTGTAAACTTGACAGGCTTATCTATCTATCTATTATATAGTGCCTTTCAAGCCTATCTATTATATCGTGCCTTTCATATCTATCTGTCTATCTATCTATTATATAGTGCCTTTCAAGCCTATCTATCTATCTTTCTATCTATCTATCTGTTATATAGTGCCTTTCATATCTATCTATCTATCTATCTATCTATCTATCTATCTATCTATCTATTATATAGTGCCTTTCAAGCCTATCTATCTATCTTTCAATCTATCTATCTGTTATATAGTGCCTTTCATATCTATCTATTATATAGTGCCTTTCATATCTATCTATCTTTCTATCTATCTGTTATATAGTGCCTTTCATATCTATCTATTATATACTGCCTTTCAAGCCAATCTATTATATAGTGCCTTTCATATCTATCTATCTATCTATCTATCTATCTATCTATCTATTATATCGTGCCTTTCATATCTATCTGTCTATCTATCTATTATATAGTGCCTTTCAAGCCTATCTATCTATCTATCTATCTATTATATACTGCCTTTCAAGCCAATCTATTATATAGTGCCTTTCATATCTATCTATCTATCTATCTATCTATCTATCTATCTATCTATCTATCTATCTGTCTATCTATCTATCTATCAGTTCATTTCAAATCTATTTTTCCATACTGGGTAATTTTATTACTGCATCACCGTTCCCAGGTATGTGGTAGGGCAGTCAAGATTGAAATAAAGAAAGCCACCAAACTATGCCATGACTTGGGCTGTCATTTGTGCCAGCCTGTCTCGGCGTATGCACACACACACACACACACATACTGAGAAGATAACTTTCAAAAGAGAAGTAGAAGACATTTTATTTCTTTTTCAACCAAGTAAAGCACAGCAGATATCCGGCCACAGCAGATGGGGGGCTTTCTAGCCATGTTGTCCACAACGGTTGCTGACATCGATATGATACTCGCTAAGAAAGGCGCTATAACCAAGAGCAATTTATATAATTTTACATTCGCAAAGCCTGCAGCAGGCTGAAACTGGAAGACTGTTAACTCATAATAATAATAAAAAAAACAAGCAAAATAAAAACACATACCAACACATGCCCAGAGGATCGGCTGACGAAGAATGGAAAGCTTGTCTCGTCTCTTCTCCTTTATATCATAGCCACTACCAGCACAGGCTGGTGAAGCAATTCTTAGAATAAAGGCTGCTTTTGGCACAGGAAACTTCGCCTGAGCCTAGTGAAAGATGATTTACAGCAGTGAGTCAGTGGTGTATGCAGGAGGAAGCCGATGTTTGCGGTTACAGGCTGCTCCGAGACAGACAGGCAGCTAAAAGCAGGGGAGCAGGATGCCAACAGGAGCTGATCGACGGTGCTTGAGAATAAACCTGACTGAAGGCCGGCCATGTGGCTGGAGAGATAAATTGACAAGATGCACAGGACAGACCTCATGTCAGTATAATGAGCCAATCAGACGACAGGGCTAGATCAGTGTCAAATCGTACATCAGTGTGAGGTTTCACAAAAAAATTGAGGCAGATAGATAGATAGATAGATAGATAGATAGATAGATAGATAGATAGATAGATAGATAGATAGATAGATAGATAGATAGATAAAAGGCGCTTTACATATCCCAAAAGAAAAGTTTAGCTTTTCACAGAAGCTTGATGAATAAATAGATACATAAATCTATCACGTGCCCCCCGTCACAAACTTGTAACAAAGTGTGTCAAACCAAATGCCAATTTATGACCAATGAGCTCATCTCTTAATAAAGTAACAACACACAACGTGAAGCTCTTTAGATTTTATGTCAGAGGTTGGACAAAGTCACGTGAACTTTCTTAATGGGACAAAACAAGGACAGATATAACAGCGAGTAAAAGCCAAGAGCAGAAATTCTTAAAATGATCCTATAAAATGTTTGAGCAAGGAGAAGCCTTTCTCTAATTTTGACTTCAATTACAGACATGGAGCATCCATAACTCCTTAAAAGAGTCAGAATTTGTACACATGGCGTGACATTCAGGTGCATTTGCGACTTATGTATATAAACTGCTCAAAAGAAATGAAAGGACCCCTTTTGAATGAGAGTTTAGCATCAAGTCAGTGACACTTGTGGGCTATTGATCTGGTCAGTTAAGTAGCAGAGGGGCTTGTTCATCAGTTTCAGCTACTTTGGTGCACTAGAGGGCCAACAATGAGACCACCCCCAGAACAGTAATGATTGGTTTAGCAGCTGGAGGGAGGCCACTGACATTTTTCCCTCCTCATCTGTTTTGTCACTCGTTTTGTATTTGGCTACGGTCAGTGTCACTACTGGTAGCATGAGGCCATACCTGGACCCTACAGAGCTGGCACAGGTAGTCCAACTTCTCCAGGATGGCACATCAGTACCACGTGGCATTGCCAGAAGGTTTGCTGTGTCTCCCAGCACAGTATCAAGGGCATGGAGGAGATTCCAGGAGAAAGACAGTCAGTGACTCTAGGAGAGCTGGACAGGGCCCCTCGTAGAAGGTTCTTAACCCATCAGCTGCACCCACCAGTATCTGCTCCTTTGGGCAAAGAGTAACAGGATGAGCACTGCCAGAGCCTACAAAATGACCTCCAGCGGGCACACCACTGGTGTGAATGTCTCTGACCAAACAATCAGAAACAGACTTCATGACGGTGGCCTGAGGGCCCGACGTCCTCTAGTGGGCACCATGGAGCTCGATTGGCATTTGCCATAGAATACCAGAATTGGCAGGTCCACCACTGGTGCCCTGTGCTTTTCACAGATGAAAGCAGGTTCACCCTGAGCACATGTGGCAGACGTGAAAGGGTCTGGAGAAGCCGTGGAGAACATTATGCTGCCTGTAACATCGTTCAGCATGACCGGTTTGGTGGGGGGGTCACTGATGGTCAGTCTGGGGAGGCATATCCAGGGAGGAACACACAGACCTCTACAGGCTAGACGATGGCACAGCAGGACTGCCATTAGGTATTGGGATGAAATCTTTGGACCCATTGTCAGACCCTATGCTGATGCACGACAATGCCCAGCCTCATGTGGCGAGAGGATAAAGGAATTCATACCATTGACCAATGCTCACTCGCACCTCTGGGTGAGACATTATGTTTCGCTCCATCCGAGGCCTCAGAACATCCAGGAACTCAGTGATGTCCTGGTCCAGATTTGGGAGGAGATCCTCCAGGACACCCTCTGTCATCTCATTAGGACGTACTCAGGCCTGCATACAAGCACATGGGGGGGGCATACAATCTACTGAGTACGATTTGGAG
Organism: Polypterus senegalus; assembly: GCF_016835505.1. Lineage (NCBI taxonomy): Eukaryota > Metazoa > Chordata > Cladistia > Polypteriformes > Polypteridae > Polypterus > Polypterus senegalus. The sequence continues at coordinate 11,785,604 of NC_053162.1, forward strand.
TTGTTGCAATGAAATTTAAGCTAAATGGACTCGCCTGCCTGCCTGCCACATCATTTATTTCCTTTGATTTTCGGGGTGTCTTTGAATTCAGCCTTCTGTAGGTTGATCATTTTCATTTCCATCCAATCGTTCCTAACACATCACCATATCAGTCCATAGCCGTCGAGATATCACGTTGAGATCTGAGGTGTTTTCAAATTGTTCCTTTCATTTTTTGAGCAGTTTATTTAAGTTGAAATAACCTGTCTCAAGATACATTTAAAAGTAAATCATCAGTAAATATTACTTTGAGTTTTCCCCAATGTTCCTTCAATGGAAGTGTTCGTAATTTGCACGGCCTACACATTTTAACACATTTCAATGAAAACAGCGCTTTTCCATGAAGATTATGTGTAGCGAGTTAAAAATGACACAAGCCCCCCGAGTGCCGAGTTGTTCCATTCGTGCAAACAGAAAGGCAGGCGGACAGACATGACATCAGCAATAGGTGCTTCTGCATTTTAGGAGTAGAAGATGACGAGAGAAGAGAAAGCTGGCGCCTCACTAAAGTCGAAGGGCCTTCTCCAGAACTGATGATGAACTGTAAATCCCTTAGCAGAGATAAACTTGTATGGCCTCAGGTTATAAAACTCACAGAAACAGTGTAGCGGAGTGCGGTCACTCCTTACAACGACTACCTGAAGATTGAAACAGCAAAGTATTTATTATCAATTAAAGAGAGCTACAGTGAGCACAAGCTCTGAATGCCACAGCCTTGGCCTCACTAACTGCAAGTGCACCTCGAGTTTCCTCCCAATCAATTCCCACGTGTCTATCATCACACTTTCTGTTCCTTTTCTATCTCTGCTTATCGCTAAGTTGACCAATATCTCTTCCAGATTCTCTTTAAAGGTTATCAAGATTTCTGCTCCAGCCCCATGACTTGGTAGTTTTGTTCCACATTCCTACCACTCCTTGCGTGAAATTTACGTTCCTTATTGATTTGTTGCTCACGGTGCTGGAATGTCTGCCCCGTTGAACCATGTGACTCAGCTCTAGCCACAACATCGTCTACGGGTTTAGGTGTGGACTTTGACTCGGTCAATCTAAAACTATAAAACGGCTTGTTCTTCACTACTATGATTCTGACTCGATTGTTTCAGATTATTGTTTTATTGCACAATTCTGCTGCACTCCACTTTCAGCCCACGCGATAATGACCTGATACTCTTCAGAAGAATTGCGATCTATGATTTCTTTCATGTATGCATTGATACGTAGATAGACAGTAAAAGGGAAATTTTGTGCTTTTACAAAAGCAAATACACACAGGAATTACAAAAAAGAAGAAAATCTGGTGACTGGGTTAAAGATATAGAGATCAGTCACAACGAGATGTTATGAAAGCATGTTGCTACAGTTATACAAGAGGCCCCATCGCACTACCAGACATATTTGTCTTCAACAATAATTTGCTCAGTGATAGTGTGTTAGAGAAAGAAATGTGCAGCATTGTTCATAATGGCACTCCTCCACTACCACCTCCGGCAGGACCAGTAGGCATCCCGTAACTGAGCTTGCCTTCTTATTCAGCTTGTTGATCTGATGGGCCTATCCTGTCCTGAACTTAGGTGGCTGACTCGGTGGACCTGTCTTGAACTGATGTGGCTGACTCGGTTGACCAGTCCTGAATTGATGTGGCTGACTCGGTGGACCTGTCTTGAACTGATGTGGCTGACTCGGTGGACCTGTCCTGAATTGATGCGGCTGACTCGGTGAACCTGTCTTCAACAGATGTGGCTGACTCGGTGGACCTGTCCTGAATTGATGTGGCTGACTCGGTGGACCTGTCTTCAATTGATGTGGCTGACTCAGTGGACCTGTCTTGAACTGATGTGGCTAACTCGGTGGACCTCTCTTCAAAAGATGTGGCTGACTCGGTGGGCCTGTCTTGAACTGATGCGGCTGACTCGGTGGACCTGTCTTGAACTGATGTGGCTGACTCGGTGGACCAGTCCTGAATTGATGTGGCTGACTCGGTGGACCTGTCCTGAATTGATGTGGCTGACCCAGCAGGTTCCTCCAATCAGCGTTTGCTGCTGTGCAGCATTATTCAGGTGGCGGTAATGTGATGGTAAGAGAGAAGCAAAGTGAGCTCTTTGCTTCACCATTGCACTTTCTGAGTTTATCATACATTTTCCTAGTTGCATAACAATTTTAAGAGTTTTCAGTGTTTTCTCGAGATTGTGACCTTTACGCCTCAACTTATGGTATCTTCGTTAGTTCCTATTCTGCTTTTCTTCATGTATGACCACATGCAGACTTTCGAATGTCTGACTCTGTTAATGTCATAATATGGTGTAAGTGCCCAAGAGGACAGACAGGAATCCCAGTGGAGGGTAATTCCTTGCCTGGATGGGAGGCCAGAACAGAAGGGCAGACAAACCTTGCCGGCTGGATTAAGAAATGAGTTTGTGCCCGGCCAGAGTAATATAATTGATGGACCGGGGGAGATCCACCATACAGCAAGTGGCAGTGATCCTCTTGTGGCATCCCAGTTTGGACACCTGCAAGGGTGCTTGGGTGTTGGGAGTCCGGAAATGCAACCCTGTTGGGGTCCATGGGTGCCAGTGGAGGGTGCTGTTGGGGGTGGGGGGACTTCTAAGAGGACATACTGTGGTACCGGAAGCATTTCCATGTCTGGCTTGATGCATCAAGGAGTCAGAGTCGGGAGGCAGCGGACAACACACTTGGAGGAAGGAAGGAGGAAGAAAGTGACAGAATTTTACATTCGATTACTGATGTTGTGATGGATGATTGTAATAAAGGCATGGTGGATGAATAAATATCTTTTATATATTGCAGATTTTTTCGTGACTGCATTTTAATTGTATTCCCAATAGAATATTTAGGCATAAACTTATTATATTTTTCAGGGACTTGTAATCTGTACTAATATCCACTAATCTCTGTTGTTCCCTCTGGTTCTCCGGTGGTGGTGATCTGTGCCACCACCAACTGATCAAAGCACCGTGCAGCCCCCTGAAATGATGGAATGAAAGCGGGTGTCTCAGCTGTCCACATCAAATCCCATCATGTGAATCATGAAATCTATGAGGTTTGATTTAGGAATAATTATGTTAAGTAGAATGCCCAATGGGGGCTGGGTGGTCTTTTGGCCTTGGAAACCCAGCAAGTTTTTTTTTTTTTTTCCTCCAGCCTAACTGGAGTTTCTTTTATTTATTTTTTTTTTGTTTCGTTTTTTCTGTCCTCCCGGCTCTCTGACCTTACCATGTTGAGTTGTTATTTAGTCTTTAATTTTATTGCTTATTTTTTAATTGTTTTCCCTTCTTGTAACTTTCTTTTTGTCATCTTGTAAAGCACTTTGGGCAACATTGCTGCATGAAAATAAATGTTGATATTGTTAAATCCAGAATTATGTTGGGTATTACTGTGCCTCTGGTTTGGGGCTCAGTGGCGCCCCCGATGGTTACAATGACAAAGACCAAGGAATTTAATGTTTGGACTAGTGTTTTCTTCATTGTGTTTTTAATTTTGTTAAAAGCAATTCACGTTTTTCCGTAGCGCCGTCTGTTTTTTTCTCTCGGGACACTGCCATGTTGGAGACTGGTTGCCATGACGTGAGGTCACTGGGAGAAGGTCCTTGAAGGTTGCACACCTCATGTACCTCATTCATCGAAGACTGCATTTGTGAAAGAACGAAAGGTTCTGTGTCATTTCATATTGTTCATTTTTGATTCTCCTGGTCTCCTGGTTATGACATTCTTTTCTGTCCTCTTAATTGTTTCCTCACTACAGTTATGTGTACTCTTTTTGGGCTTATGATTTACCATTCTATATTTTCAACATAAATTCAGACTACATGTACCGAGTTTTGTGATTTAATTTGTGTCTTTCCAGACCACTGCATGAATTCTGTTATATCAATCAGTACACAAAGAAATCACCAGCTTGTAACTTCTTTATTACAGTAAAATCTCGATCTCATAATTCTCCCTCTAGGAACTCTCCTCCCATTTCTTCTCTCAGTTCTTTATATAGCATTTCCTTACAAAATCTAGTGGCATACGCTTATGTGTGGACCTCCATGGGCCAAATATCCTGTTCTTGTTGATTCTTTTCCGCTGCCACATATTGACAAACTGCTTTCTCACTTATGAGGTGCTACTGTGTTCTTCACTACAGATCTTGCAAGCTCTTGCAATCAAGTGCTTTGCATGCGTCAGTTTGAATCCCATCCTCGTTGCCAATTTTGTTATATTGATCAGTACATAAAGAAATCTCCACGTTATAATTTCCAAACACCTTCTTTATTACAGCAAAATCTCCATCCCATAACTCTTCCTCTAGGAACTCTCCTCCCGTTTCCTCTCCCAGGTCTTTATATATCATTTCTTACAAAATCTGGTAGCATACACAAATGTTTGGCCCTCCATGGGCCTAATACAGCTTTTATTTTTGATTCTTTTCCAATACAAAAACATCTTGACAAACTGCTTTCTCAATGACGAGGTACTACTGTATTCTCCAAAACAGATCTTGCAAGCTCTTGCCATCGAGTGCTTTGCACACGAGGGTTCGAATTCCATCCTCGTCACCAATTTTGCTATATCCGTCAGTACATAAAGTAATCTCCATCTCATAACTCTCCCTTCGAGAACTCTCCTCCCATTTCCTCTACCAGGTCTTTATGTAGCATTTCTTAGGAAATCCGGTGGCATAAGGTTACGTGTGGACCTCCGTGAGCCTAATATGCTGTTATTGTTGATTATTTTCTGCTGCCACATATTGATGAACTGCTTTCTCAATTATGAGATGCTACTGTGTTCTTCACTACTGATCTTGCAAGCACTTACAATCGAGTCCTTTGCACGCATCAGTCAAATCCCATCCTTATCGCCAATTTTGTTACATCGATCAGTACATAAAGAAATCTCCAGGTTATAATTTCCAAACACCTTCTTTATTACAGCAAAATCTTGATCTTGTAACTCTTCCTCTAGGAACTCTCCTCCCATTTCCTCTCCCAGTTCTTTATATATCACTTACAAAATCTGGTAGCATACACTAATGTTTGGACCTCTGTGGGCCTAATATGGTGGTTATTGTTGATTGTGTTTCCGCTACAAAAACATTTTGACAAACTGCTTTCTCAATGACAACGTGCTACTGTATTCTTCACTATAGATCTTGCAAGGGCTTACCATGGAGTGCTTGGCACGCATAGGTTCCAATCCTATCCTCGTCACCAATTTTCTTATAGCGATCAGTACATAAAGAAATCTCCAGGTTATAATTTCCAAACATCTTCTTTATTACAGCAAAATCTCAATCTCACAACTCTCCCTTCTAGGAACTCTCCTCAAATTTCCTCTCCCCATTTCTTTATATATCACTTCTTACAGTGCCACCTACTTCATCCATCCATCCATTATCCAACCCACTATATCCTATCTACAGGGTCACGGGGGCCTGCTGGAGCCAATCCCAGCCAACACAGGGCAGGAAACAAACCCCAGGCGGGACACCAGCCCACCGCAGGGTGCATTCACACACACACACACACACACACACCAAGCACACACTATGGACAATTTAGGTTCCCCAATCCACCTAACCTGCATGTCTTTGGACTGTAGGAGGAAACCGGAGTACCCGGAGGAAACCCACGCAAACACGGGGAGAACATGCAAACTCCACGGTGGAGGACCCAGAAAGCGAACCCGGGTCTCCTAACTGTGATGCAGCAGCGCTACCCACTGTGCCACCATGCCGCCGCCACCTACATCCACTATTAATAACATTAATAACTCAACATAACACATTCCGACTACTCCGTGCTTTCTCTCTAAACTACTGCCGTGTTGTTAATTCATTTTGTCACATCATTCCTGCTGGGAAGCCCTTGTCGAGACACTCTACCTCGGTGGGCATGTATGACCCGAAGATGGCAAGTCACCCACATCCATCCCCACACTATGACATACTTGACCATTAAGAGGTCGTACTTATCCACAGAATGCTTTGTTAGTCTTTCTCCACGGTAAAACATGGTCCGTGTCAGGCTAAGAGTACAATTTTAGGGTCATACAGTAAATTCATAAAAAGTTTTATGTCAAACTTGAGGTGAGCACTTGTGTTCTCATTAATATCCAACTGCAGAGCCACAGCAACGTACGTCACCACTGGTCTACGTCAGCAGTTACAGGATGAAAGTTAAGGTTAGGGGTTCGTATGATTAGTGTGTAGGAGAAATAGTTAAGGTTAGGTTAAGATCAGGGATTAGTTTTGCTAAGGTTTGGGTTTGATGTGGTTAGTGTGTCAATCTATTTGATTTGTGACGACCCAATAAACATTTATTACCAAACTGCTGGTCTAGACGTGCAGCGAAGTCACTTCCGCCCTGAAACTGCAGTGATGTATGGTTCTGTGGGTCCGCAGGTCAATACATCTCACTTGGCCACGGATTCTATTTTTCCCTTTGCATCTTTTTTGATAGCAAAGTAGAAGAGGCCTGCAGATCCTCAGATGCTGTTCTCAAGTTCATTTTGACATCATGGAAACTTTTATGTCTTGATATTGGATAGATTTGGGCAGGATGGGCAGTCCTGGGAAGACTCAACTAGCATCCTAAACTTTTTCCCTTGGGACAATATGGCACTAACACTGCAGCTTGATGTAGTCCCAGAGATTAAGAATTGGCTTTGTAAATCTCTCCAAAGAAATGTTTCTGAAATTTGAAGGAATTTTCTTTGATCGAATCAATGTTCTGGCAGCTTTACTTGGATGAAAGCATAAACCGGTTTAATCCAGATCACAGCTGCAAGTGTGTTAGGGAGGGATAGTCTTCACCACCTTGGAAGGTTTTCACATTTTATTCCCACACAACATTGAATCCTAGTGGCTTTTCTAAAACTGATCAACAGAAAGAGACTCTTTAATGCCAAAGTGAAAACTAGTCAGGTCAGGTAAGGTCAGGTTGGGTAGCACTGGTACAGCGCATTGCCACACCCACCACACGACGAAACAGCTTGGGATCCTGGTTGGCAACCTCCCAGACAGACGCACGGCCCAATCCTACCCTCTATCTGACCCGCTATCTGCCATAGCCAGGTGTTATGAGTGCGTACCCTTGGACTGGTCCAACCACTCCATGTCTCACAAACAGGGAACACCAGGACTCTAAAGACTTGGACCTTCGTCCTTTTGCATAGATATCAGGAACACCACACGCCCCTTTCTAGTGACCTCATGACCCTCCATGCTCTCCCAATCTGTCTACTGACTTCACAGGAAGTGTCACCAGAGACATGAATGTCACTGCTGAGGTAAGTAAACCTCTCGATGAGGTTGACACTCTGTCCGCAGACAGACATTCTGGCGATGGCTGTGCCCAAGAGGTCATTAAAGGCCTGGCTCTTGGTTTTTATCAGGACCTTCACAAGCCCAGACACTCAGACCCCTCACTCAGTCTCTTGAGCGACCCGATCACAGTCTCCATTGACTCTGTGAAGATCACAGCATCATCAGCAAAGTCAAGATCATTGACTCTTTCTTTGCCAACAGATGCCCCTCAGCTGCTGGACCCCACAGGCCTGCCCAACATCCAGTCTATGCAAGCATTGAACAGAGTAGGAGCAGAACACACCGCTGATGAACTCCAGAATCAACTGGCAAAAACGCAGAGGTCCTGCCTCCACTCTGCATGGCACTCACAGTATCAGTGTACAGGCCAGCCATGATATCCAGAAACCTTGAGGGGATCCCGCAAAGTCTCAGTATGTCCCCATAGGGCAGCTCAATCAACTGAGTCAAATGCTTTATGAAAATTGACAAAAGGCTGCAAAGAAACTCTGCTGATATTCATGCTTGCGCTCCATGAGCACCCTCATTGCCAGGATGTGGTTGATGGTAGACCTCTTAGGCGTAAAACCAGACTGCTCCGGTCGCTGGTAGGTGAGCAAATGATCACGGATACTACTGAGGATGACCCTAGCGAGGGCTTTGCCCAGCACCAAGAGCAATGTTATCCCCCTGTAGTTGCTGCAACCCAGGCGATCACCCTTCCCTTTCCAGATTGGGGTGACAAGTCCCGTTTTCCAGTCAGTTGGAATGACACCCGTTTCCCAAATGGAAACAAAAACTGTTTGCAATGCCAGAAGGACAGCCTTACCACCAACCTGGAGAAGTTCACCCCAGGATACCACAGATCCCTGCTGACTTCCCTACCCTCACTGCTTCACCGCCTGTGCAATCTCCGTGATTGGTTCACAGCTAATTGGAGGATCAGCCTCAGTGACAAATATAAAACAGAAAATGACTGAATACTTAAGTATTTACTTTAATACGACCCCCCTAAATCATCACTGGTGTGGCCAACTGTTTTTTAAAATTCACAGAATTAGTTCAGTGGAGATCATCAGTCTGGGGTTTTTGTTGATTGTTGTCTAAATGCTCCAATATGTTGGAGGCCAACATGGCAATGAGTCAGTATGGTGGCCTAACCTTCACACTGAAGACACAAGAACACACCAAGCCACTCCGTGAAATGCACAAGTCGAGGGATGGTGACAAGAAAATGTTCCAAGTTATTGAAAACCGCTTGGAATTCAGTAAAAAAAAAAATGGAAATATTATGGGACACCTGTAAATCTGCTCAGAGCCAAGATGTCCACCAAAGCTGAAGAATTCGAGTGAAGGAGGCCACCAAGACAACTCTGCAAGGAGTTACAAGCTACAGTGGCTCACACTGGGAAGCTTCACCAGTTGTGGCTTTACAGGAGAGTGAAGAGAAAAAACGCAGAAGACATCTCGGCAGAAGACACAAGGGAGACACTGAAGGCATCAGAAAAAAAAAATCTATGATCTGATGAAACCAAAATTGATCATTTTGGCCATCATACTAAATTTATTAAAAGAATGCCATTAACTCCATGAAGCATCATACTGTGGGGATGCTTCTAGGCAGTGGACCCTGGAAGATTTCTAGGGATAAAATGAATGCAGCAAAACATGGCGAGGAAAACCTGATGCAGTATGCATGAAACCTGCGCCTTGGAAGAAGATTTTGTTTTCTTATACCAAGCATAAAGACCAAGCTATTTCAAAACAGTGTAACGAGACCAAAGCAAAGGCACAAAATGCTGCTGTTAGCGGCATTGGTTCAGTAAAGTAGAGCAATAGCCCAAATAAAGGAAGGTTGGTGTCATTGTTTTTTCTGACTTACCACTATAATGAAATATGTAAGGATCAAACGATCCATATTGGCACTGCATTGGTGTCAGGAGTGGGATAAGTCCTAACATCTGATTTAGCATTGTGAAGCAGAGCCGACCAAGAGAGTGTGTAGGGAGTGAATGAGGCTCATTGTAGAGGCGTTATAAAGAAGCTTTTAAAGGGGAGTCACAATGCTGAGATCTGGACTTGAGGCGCTGTTTTGCGGCATCAGTTCAGCGAAGTAGGACATCATCCAAATAAAGGAAGATGGTGTCATTGTTTTTGTCCGACTCACCTCCATAGTGAAAAACCCAAAAGATCAAAGAATTCATATTGGCACTACATTGGTGTTAGCAGTGGGATCAGGCCTAACATCCGATTTAGCAAAACTTCCAAGTGTCACAGAAATATACATTGGACTTTCTGGTCTCTTCCGAGGAGCTGCTGGAGAGTCTCAATACTGAGTTCTGGTATCTGCAGCATCTGTACTGGAATCCTTTAAGCCTTTGAAGGGAAATCACAAAGCTGAGATCTGGACCTGTGATGCTGTTTGCGGCATCAGCTCAATAAAGTAGAGCAATAGCCCAAATAAAGGAAGGTTGGTGTCATTGCTTTTGTCTGCCCTCCATATTTAGCTGCGGAAAAGAGTTATGTAAAGATCAAAGAATCCATATCGGCACTACATTGGTGTTAGCAGTGGGATCAGGCCTAACATCTGATTTAGCAAAACTCAGAGTGGCACAGAAATATAAATCAAACATTCTGGGCTCTTCTGAGGAGTTGGAGAGTCTCAATGCTGAGTTCTGGATTCTACAATGGCGTTTGCAGCATCCATACAGGAATGAAGACAGCTGGGAGACCACTACCTCCACAGGTCCACATCTGCTGCTCTATTTGCTAAGGCTTAAGTGTGCAGTCAATGGTGGAGCTTTGAGAAAAAATGTGGCAGATCAAGTGGCCACTGACCCCAGGTAAGCATTGTGAAGCAGAGCCGACCAAGAGAGTCTGCAGGGAGTGAATGAGGCACATCGTAGAGGCGTTACAAAGAAGACTTTAAAGGGGAATCACAAAGCTGAGATCTGAATCTGAGGTGCTGTTTTGCGGCATCAGTTCAGTGAAGGAGAACAACAGCCCAAATAAAAGAAGGTTGGTGTCACTGTTTTTGTCTGACTTACCACCATAATGAGCTATGTAAAGGATCAAAGGATCCATATTGGCACTACATTGGTGTTAGCAGTGGGATAAGGCCTAACATCTGATTTAGCAAAACTCCAAATGCCACAGAAATATCCATTAGACTTTCTGGGCTCTTCTGGGGAGTTGCTAGAGAAAAACTCCAAATGCCACAGAAATATCCATTAGACTTTCTGGGCTCTTCTGGGGAGTTGCTAGAGAGTCTGGGATCTGCAATGGCCTTGCCACTGACCCCAGGTAAGCATTGTGAAGAAGAGCCGACCAAGAGAGTGTGCAGGGAGTGAATGAGGCACATCGTAGAGGCGTTACAAAGAAGACTTTAAAGGGGAATCACAAAGCTGACATCTGGATCTGAGGTGCTGTTTGAAGGAGAACAACAGCCCAAACAAAGAAAGGTTGGTGTCACTGTTTTTGTCTGACGTACCACCACAATGAGCTATGTAAGGATCAAAGGATCCACATTGGCACTGAATTGGTGTCAGCAGTGGGATCGGGCCTAACATCCAATTTAGTAAATCTCCAAGTGTCACAGAAATATACATTGGACTCTCAGCTCTGCTGAGGGGTTGCTGTAGAGTCACAATGCTGAGTTCTGGATTCTACAATGACGTTTGCAGTGTCCGTACAGCAAGTAATACATCTGGGAGACTGCTACCTCTGCAGCTCCATCACTTCTTCTCCATTTACTTGTAACATCTTTACAAGAAGGAAGATGGCCAACAGACTGCTGCCTCTGCAGCACCACCTATTTGCTGAGGCGTAATTGTGCGGTCATCGGTGGAGCTTTGAGAAAAAAACTGTGGCAGATCAAGTGACCACTGACCCCAGGTAAGCAGTGTGAAGCAGAGAGTGTGAGGCTCGCCCATAGACGTATTACAGAGAAGCCTGTAAAGGGGAATCACAAAGCTGAGATCTGGACCTGGGATGCTGTTTGCGGCATCAGTTCAGTAAAGTAGAGCAATAGCCCAAATAAAGGAAGACTGGCGTCATTGTTTTTGTCTGACTCACCACCACAGTGAGCTATGTAAAGATCAAAGGCCCCATATTGGCACTATATTGGTGTTAGAAGTGGGATAAGGCCTAACATCTGATTTAGCAAAACTCAGAGTGGCACAGAAATATAAATCAAACATTCTGGGCTCTTCTGAGGAGTTGGAGAGTCTCAATGCTGAGTTCTGGATTCTACAATTGCGTTTGCAGCATCCATACAGGAATGAAGACAGCTGGGAGACCACTACCTCCACAGGTCCACATCTGCTGCTCTATTTGCTAAGGCTTAAGTGTGCAGTCAATGGTGGAGCTTTAAGAAAAAATGTGGCAGATCAAGTGGCCACTGACCCCAGGTAAGCATTGTGAAGCAGAGCCGACCAAGAGAGTGTGCAGGGAGTGAATGAGGCACATCGTAGAGGCGTTACAAAGAAGACTTTAAAGGGGAATCGCAAAGCTGAGATCTGGATCTGAGGTGCTGTTTGAAGGAGAACAACAGCCCAAATAAAGAAAGGTTGGTGTCACTGTTTTTGTCTGACGTACCACCATAATGAACTATGTAAGGATCAAAGGATCCATATTGGCAATGAATTGGTGTCAGCAGTGGGATCAGGCCTAACATCCAATTTAGTAAATCTCCAAGTGTCACAGAAATATACATTGGACTCTCTCAGCTCTGGTGAGGGGTTGCTGTAGAGTCACAATGCTGAGTTCTGGATTCTACAATGACGTTTGCAGTGTCCGTACAGCAATTAATACATCTGGGAGACCGCTACCTCTGCAGCTCCATCACTTCTTCTCCATTTACTTGTAACATCTTTACAAGAAGGAAGATGGCCAACAGACTGCTGCCTTTGCAGCGCCACCTACTTGCTGAGGCGTAATTGTGCGGTCATCGGTGGAGCTTTGAGAAAAAAACTGTGGCAGATCAAGTGACCACTGACCCCAGGTAAGCAGTGTGAAGCAGAGAGTGTGAGGCTCGCCCATAGACGTATTACAGAGAAGCCTGTAAAGGGGAATCACAAAGTTGAGATCTGGACCTGGGATGCTGTTTGCGGCATCAGTTCAGTAAAGTAGAGCAATAACCCAAATAAAGGAAGACTAGCGTCATTGTTTTTGCCTGACTCACCACCATAGTGAGCTATGTAAAGATCAAAGGCTCCATATTGGCACTACATTGGTGTTAGCAGTGGGATAAGGCCTAACATCTGATTTAGCAAAACTCCAAATGCCACAGAAATATCCATTAGACTTTCTGGGCTCTTCTGAGGAGTTGCCAGAGAGTCTGGTATCTGCAATCTGCCACTGACCCCAGGTAAGCATTGTGAAGCAGAGCCGACCAAGAGAGTGTGCAGGGAGTGAATGAGGCTCATCATAGAGGCGTTACAAAGAAGACTTTAAAGGGGAATCACAAAGCCAAGATCTGGACTCGGGATGGTGTTTGCGGCACCAGTTCAGTGAAGGAGAACATCCAAGAGTAAGCAGTATGTCTGCAGCTCCACAGAAGGAGGGTTCAGCTGCTGGTTTACAATAGACAGATCACAACACAGAAGTACAGTGTCACCCCGTGATGTGACAGCACAGCACTCAACATCCCTGCTGCCCCAGCTACATTGAAGACCCCTGCTGATGTCTGTGTGACTGTAGCACAAAACAAAGGCCATGCCCATCACCTCAAGGAGACTGGGTGTTCTTGCTAGGAGATGGAAGCATTCACTGGAGTTGGCAAGTTGTGTTAGCCTGGGCATGAGTCACCACCACTATAAGTTGGCATTCCATCATGGCAATGAGCAGCTTCACCACCATCTGCAGGGAAACCTATAAAAACCAGCAAATCTGCCAAAGTCGCATATGAATTCCAACTAATATGGCAACGTTGGGCCATTTTTCTACCCAAAAGAGCAGAGAATACATTTGGCACTTGGTGCCAACGAGCACTACAGCAGCGGCACAGCATAACAAAAATAATTCATAAGGGAGAGACAAACTATGTGTTGATTTGCCAGGCCTGCTTATTCCTTTTCAGGGTCACGAAGCCTGCAAAGGGGGGGGGTCCCAGTCCATCACAACGCCCCCTTAGGTGTTCACCTACACTCCCCCAGTTGAAACGTGTTGATCAATTCAAGCCTTGGCATGTGGGAAGAAGGACCAGGACCCCTGTGGACACAGCAAGTGCATATCAACCTCATACAAGTGCTGACTGGCTTTGGGAAAGCTGCAAGACGATGGCGCTAAGCACTGTGCCACTCTGCATGCGCAAACCCAAGCACCAATAAATAAAAGTATATTTAAAAGGCTCTCGGGAGGGAACACAAGTTTAGAAAAGAACATAGAGAAATAAAAAAAAATCAATGAACCTCCCAGTATTCAGGAAGAAGTCAAGGAGTTTAAAACCTGCTATCCTAATTAAAAGTTGCCTCCCGGGAAGAGATAAGAATGAACAGCTTGGAAACGCTCCGAGCCGAACCCTCTCACATAAACTCGGTAAACAAATCGCACGCTTGGAAGGTGCCGTCTTAGCCGTCTACTCATCGATCGGACCGGATTCCACGTGGCCACTTAACCTCGTTCTTGGGATTTCCTCCTCGTCTACTGTGGAGCTGACTGGTGGGGTATTAGAGTTTGGGGGGGGCACCTCGGGTTAATCAGTTAAGATTTGAAGGCCAAGCCACCAGCTTTGATCTGAAATCTCCAGTGCTGTCAGGGCTGAAATGCCCACGTGGCATGCTGATGTCAACGCACAAAGAAGGCGCTCGGAGTCTTTGTAAAGATGTTAGAATAAGGAGGTGTGCACTGAGCGGGGCAAGTGTTTTATTTCCCCAAAACTTTTCAAATGTTGAGAATTGCTACACATTTCTGAGTGACTGCGTTTATTTCCATGCTAGGTGGACTAACATCTCTAAGTCGGTCCGGTGTGAGCGAGAAGGCGCACAAGTGTGCCCTGTGATGGCTGTCACCCCATCCAGGGTTCATCCCTAATAATGTTGGAGGCTACTTGTAACAATCATTTTTCATTGACTGTTTGAAAATGGTGCTGTAGAAATCATCCCATGAGCCAATCTACTTTAACGTCCATTGTTTTTAGAACAATCCAGACACGAACGGGCCATTCAGCCCAACAAGCTCGCCAGTCCTTCCCGCTTAATTCTTCAAAAAAAAAAAAAAAAGTCAAAAGTCAAGTCCTGAAGGTCCTTAAAGTTCTACAGTCTACCACTGTTGTTCTTCCAGGGATGTGTGAAAAGTCTCCTAAATGAGAAGAACAGAGAACTTTCAAATCTGGTGACACCGAGGCTCTGAATGGTGCTAAAGAAAAAGATGAGTGAAGGGACGGAACGTTATGGAGTTAAGATAGAAAAAGTCACTCAGAACATCAGGGCAGATCTTCTGAATGGAGAGGACTATCATTACTGAACTCAAGCCCTCCATGGCTCAGGTGCTAGAAGGAGAGGTCAGGTCAGGCTGGGGAGCAGCCACTGGTACAGAGCATTACTGCACCCACTACATGACAGAACAGCTCAGGATCCCAGTTGTCAAATGGCAGACATGTGTTCCAGTCCCATCCCCTGGAAATGACCCTCTATCTGCCACAGTCAGGTGTTACGTGGGTGTGCCCTTGGCCTGGTCCCGCCACTCAGAACGTCAACAATGAGCATCCTGAGAGCCGGATCATCCTCAGGTAATCATGACACATGGCCGTAGTGTCGTAACTGACGCTCCCTCACAATGCAGGTCATGTGCCTCATTCTGGACCCCATGGGCAACACAAAGTCAAACCAGCAGCCCCCAACGATTCTCTGAAGAGACACCAAAGGAGTCCAGTCTTCGTCTCAGGTCACTGGATAGCATCCATGTCTCACAAACAGGGAGCACCAGGACTCTGAAGACTTGGACCTTCATTCTTTTGCAGAGACATCAGGAGCGCCACACACCATTTTCCAGTGACCTCTTGAAGGGGAGATGTGAATAAAACGGATTTTATAAAAGATTCTCCCGCCAACTGCCATCTTATTCCAATGACCAGTCACCAACACCATGACTACTATATCAACAAGTCCCACCACTTCAGCTGGACTAGCCAGTGATGAGTCCACCTCAGACCCTCAGTATATGAGTTATCTATCTATCTATCTATCTATCTATCTATCTATCTATCTATCTATCTATCTATTATATAGTGTCTTTTATATTTATCTATTATATAGTGCCTTTCACATCTATCTATCTATCTATCTATCTATCTATCTATCTAGTGCCTTTCATGTTTATCTATTTATCTATTATATACTGCCTTTCACATCTATCTATCTATCTATCTATCTATCTATCTATCTATCTATCTATCTATCTATCTATCTATCTATCTATCTATCTATCTATCTATGTATCATATAGTGTCTTTCATATCCATCTATCTATCTATTGTATAGTGCCTTTCATATCTATCTATCTATCTGTCTATCTATCTATCTATCTATTTATTATATAGTGTCTTTCATATCTATCTATCTATCTATTATATAGTATCTATCTATCTATCTATCTATCTATCTATTATATAGTGTCTTTCATATCTATCTATCTATTTATTATATAGTGTCTTTCATATCTATCTATCTATCTATTTATCTATCTATCTATCTATCTATCTATCTTCACACCACTGGTTTGTCTCGTCCATTCTAACGTTGGCTGGAGCCTCAACTAAACCTCTTGATCATGTCCACACGCTCTCTCAAGCTTCTGCCATATAATGGCTGTTTGAGCAGCCACTTTACAGCTCCATTGAGAGTTATGGAATTGTAGTTAACTTCCTCCACTACATCCGCATGTCATACTCCCACAAGTAAACTCAATGCCACGATTAGGGAGGGTAAGACTAACAGGCAGCAGCCTTGAACAGCTCAATCAACTGTTAATGTTCAACCAAAGCATACTTGGTGAGATGCCAAGGCAGTGGTGGTAAAGTCTTATCTACTGTTATGTGGGTGTTTTATGTTATTTACAGCCGTAAAGGTACAATCCCCATTTTTATGAATGACACCTGCCATTTATGTATGCTCTGTTGACTAGAGCATTGTTAAGAAAGCACAAGCCTGTCACAAAGAGGTCATTCTGTTAAAATGGCGCCAGATCAATTGAACATGTGCATTCTGTATCCCCAGCACTGCTGGACGGCACATTTAACATCCCCAAATTCTGATAAAGTTCCTTGCACCATCACCATTCAAATTCTGTACTCAACTACACAGTGAATTCCCATCTCTTCAGGTCTGATCACAAGCCCCTCATGTGTCACCTAATCAATGCAAAACAATGACACGTGAGCCCCTCTAACCATAAGCTTCCTCATACACCTTCAGCACCGTTGGAGGCCATACTGACTACTCACTTATACCCGTGTGGCTGCCATATGATGTTTACTTTTTTCTTAACAATTCCTTCCATTAATTTACCCAGGATGCACGGCCTGGACAGGCCCTTTTTGTACAATGGGGAAAACATTTGCTGGTGTCCAGTCTGTAGGAACTTCCCATTGCGCAGTCATTTTTGAAAAATACACACCAAGGGTTTATATGCCGTGGATGCAGCTTCACTTTCTGCACACTTCATTGAGCTGCAGATTGAATTTGAAATGGATAAATCTGACATGCCTGCCCATCAACTGCCCAACTCAATAACCCATAATGACAAAATGAAAACTTTTTCCTTTCAGAAAGCTTTGAAAGTTTACTAAAAATTTAAAACTGAAACCTTTCATTCATAGAAGCTTTCAGACCCCTTAACTCGGTGCTTAGCAGAAGCTCCCTTGGCAGCAATTCCAGCTTTGACTCTTCTTGTGTAAGTCTCTACAGGCTTTGCACACCTGGATTTGGGACGTTTATTCCCATTCTTCATGGCAGATCATCTCAGGCTCCGTTAAACAACAACACAACACAGTGTGCAGAAAGTGATGGGGTCTGAATACTTTCTGAAACCACTGGGTGTACTCATAAATGTCCTAAAGCAGTCAAGAAAAACTGTTACCCATTTCCAGTGATTTGTCACATTTCAGCCTGTTTAATCTTAGCAACACGTCTCCCTCTGTGATTTCCAGATCACTAAGCACCAACTTATCAGTAGTTACAAACTACTTTGGAAATGTTTTAAGGGTTCACTTCACAAAAAAACATTAGGAAGTTTTTCTTCCCACTGAGAACCATAGACACTTGGAATGAGTGATCAAGTAGTGTGGTGGACGGGTCGACTATAGGGACCTTCACAACTCGACTTGATGTTATTTTGGAAGAATTAAGTGGACAGGACTGGCAAGCTTTGTTGGGCTGAATGGCCTGTTCTCATCCAGATTGTTCTCATGTTCTAATGAATTCAAATTGATGGATAAAACTGGCAAATTTATCTGTTTAACATTACATCGGCAATACAATAAAGTGTGCAGAAAGTGATGGGGTCTGAATACTTTCTGAAACCACTGGGTGTACTCATAAATGTCCTAAAGCAGTCAAGAACAACTGCTAACCATTTCCAGTGATTTGTCACATTTCAGCCTGTTTAATCTTAGCAACACGTCTCCCTCTGTGATTTCCAGATCACTAAGCACCAACTTATCAGTAGTTACAAGTCCAAGGAGGTTCTGCTCAGGACTTCATAACACACTGGTGAGGCCTCACTACGCCAGATCCAGAAATTCATGGGGATGAGTTATGAGAAACAACTGAAAGGGTCAAACCTTTTTAGTTTAAGCAAACAGAGATTAAGCGATGATATGGCTGAAGTGTTTAAAATTATGAAAGGAATCTGTCCGGTGGCTCAAGACACTGACTTTAAAATGAGTCGTTCAAGAACACGGGGACACAGTTGGGCACTTGTTAAGGGTAAAGTTCGCACAAATGTTAGGAAGTTTTTCTTCCCACAGAGAACCACAGACACTTGGAATAGGAGACCAAGTAGTGTGGTAGGCAGTAGGACTTTAGGGACCTTCAAAACTCGACTTGATGTTATTTTGGAAGAATTAAGTGGACAAGACTGGCGAGCTTTGTTGGGCTGAATGGCCTGTTCTCGGACAGATTGTTCTAATGTTACATCCATCCATTATCCAACCCGATATATCCTAACTACAGGGTCACGGGGGTCTGCTGGAGCCAATCCCAGCCAACACAGGGAGCAAGGCAGGAAACAAAGTCCCAGGCAGGGCGCCAGCCCACCGCAGTCTAATGTTCTAATGAATTCAAATTTAAATGTTACCCATTTCCAGTGATTTGTCACATTTCAGCCTGTTTAATCTTAGCAACACGTCTCCCTCTGTGATTTCCAGATCACTAAGCACCAACTTATTAGTAGTTACAAACTACTTTGGAAACGTGTTAAGGGTTAATTTCACACAAACTTTATTTCTTCCCACGGAGAACCACAGACAAATGGAATAAGCGACCAGGTAGTGTGGTAGACAGGAGGACTTTAGGGACCTTCACAACTCAAACTTGATGTTATTTTGGAAGAATTACTGTAAGGGGATAAGACTGGCGAGCTTTGTTAGGGCTGAATGGCCATCAATAGACCTTCTAATGTTCGAAAGTTCTAGTCCCAGTGACTACTGGGAGGTTGTCAACCTCTTCACATGTCTAAATATTACAGTCACCGCATTTGCTCTTTCATCATCTGTGCATTTTACTTCACCCATCCAGCTTCGAATGCACGTCTCCTCCTCCTCCTCCTCGGCCGTCCGATTCCCCTTGCGTCTTCCTCCGCCTTTTCCATAGTTTTGCTCCCTGACATTCCTTTTCGTTTGTCCTCATATATAACAGAGACACTGATGGGGCTGAGCAGCCCAGACGACATGTCTTTTCCATGGACTGCTTCGTAAATCTTTTCTTGACCCCTGTCTGCACAGACTTGTCATGAAACTGACCTCTTCATCATTCCAGTTTAAAAAGGAGGAACTCGGATGCCCAGGAAGCATGCCGTTATGGAAGTGGCGGGTTCAGCCACGAGCCTTCAGACGAGCAAAACTGAAATATATTGAAGGTTGACCCGCGTGACTAACCGACACGCTGAAACTCCACACACCCGCGCACATACACACAGATCTACCAGGGGAAACACAAAGAGCATGATGGGAGTGACTGAACAGACTATAGTTAACATACAAAAACAACTCGTGTGACCACATTTGGAGATTCTGGGCCATTTATTAAATGTACACACACGGTGATTAACCCACTTAAGACAGAAAACTCCACTTTTACATGCACCAAGTAATCGTCTGGAGTTCTCCTTAGTCAAAAAGCTTCAGCACCATAAAATGGCACAAAAAAAAACCAGTTAAACGTCGTCATCTGTAACTGTGAATCCAAAAACCAGCATGAAGCTTGTGGTCAGTTTTTTTGTTTTTTTTTTTAGTCCCTGTGAAGTCAATAACACCCGTCCCCTTTTCACACCTCCGACCTGAGCCCCCGATGATTTGCGATATGAACACTGGCCGCTGCGTCTCCCAATCGCACTGCTTCTAGAGCAAATAGCTGGACGAAAAATGAAACTGTCACTTGATAAGTAGGGCCACTGGATTGCACACAGCACGCTCGTTTCTGATTGGCTCTGCAAAGAACTGCCATTACTGTTACGTCTACTTCTTGCTTTACAACCAGTGCTGCCGGATTAAAAATAAAATAGGCATGTTAACTTCAATCAATGCAAACAATGCGTTAGGTGACTCGATACTTTAAAAAGTAACACCGCGTTACTGCGTCCGAGATTGTGCCGCCGGGCCGGGCACTGTACAGGGTGGGCCATTTATATGGATACACCTTAATAAAACGGGAATGGTTGGTAATATTAACTTCCTGTTTGTGGCACATTAGTATATGTGAGGGGGGAAACTTTTCAAGATGGGTGGTGACCATGGTGGCCATTTGGAAGTCGGCCATTTTGGATCCAACTTTTGTTTTTTCAATAGGAAGAGGGTCATGTGACATATCAAACTTATTGGGAAGTTAATGTTACCAACCATTCCCATTTTATTAAGGTGTATCCATATAAATGGCCCACCCTGTACATTCAGCTCATCAACATAAGTTTACATGGTTTCGGAATTATCCACCTGGTTGTAATTTCTCTGCTATCCAACAGATGGCACATCACAAATGTTAGCGCTATGTGTGTGATGTGCCATCTGTTGGATAGCAGAGACATAGTAGCCAGACAGACGCACTGCACCGCTAATATTAATGCTGACGTCAACGTTGATTACTTAGATTTCAATCCTTCTTAGACAAGTAGCAGAGCTAGTATAAGGATACGTGTCCGTGCATCTGAGTGTCTGTCTCTGCCTTTCTTAAGTAAAATTCTAGAGAAGGCAGCCATTATGCAGCTAAATGACCACCTCAATAAACCTGCTATTCTTGATAAGTTTCAGTCGAGTTTCAGAACAAATCACAGCACAGAATTTGCACTCGTTAAAGTAGTAAATGACTTGCGGGTAAATGCAGACAGAGGCCGTTTATCTGTCCTCATCCTCTTAGATCTGAGTGCCGCATTTGACACCACTGATCCCAATATTCTTAGAAATCGCCTTAGTGAACGGATGGGCCTCTCTGGCAGGGTCTTAAATTGGTGTGAGTCCTACATGGCAAGTAGAAAATTCTTTGTTAGTTGTGGTAATTATACTTCAGAGACACATAATATTCTATATGGTGTCCCACAAGGCTCTATCCTGGGTCCGCTGCTCTTTTCGATTTACATGCTTCCATCAGGTCGGATTATCTCAGGGCATAACGTGAGCTACCACAGCTATGCTGATGACACACAACTGTATTTATCAATAGCGCCTGATGACCCCGACTCTCTTGATTCATTGACACAATGTCTGACTTGTGTTTCTGAATGGATGAGATTACATCCTGCCTGAAGAAGGGCCTGAGTTGCTTCGAAAGCTTGCATATTGTAATCCTTTTAGTTAGACAATAAAAGGTGTCTTTTTGCTTGGCTTTTCTCTCAAACTGAATAAAGAGAAAACAGAAATTTTAGTGATTGGGAATAATGGATATAATGAGGTTATCTATACTAATAAAAGGCAAAGCCCTCACTGACTGACTGACTGACTGACTCATCACTAATTCTCCAACTTCCCGTGTAGGTAGAAGGCTGACATTTGGCAGGCTCATTCCTTACAGCTTCCTTACAAAAGTTAGGCAGGTTTCATTTCGAAATTCTATGCGTAACGGTCATAACTGGAACCTACTTATGCACATATACACTCACCTAAAGGATTATTAGGAACACCTGTTCAATTTCTCATTAATGCAATTATCTAATCAACCAATCACATGGCAGTTGCTTCAATGCATTTAGGGGTGTGGTCCTGGTCAAGACAATCTCCTGAACTCCAAACTGAATGTCAGAATGGCAAAGAAAGGTGATTTAAGCAATTTTGAGCGTGGCATGGTTGTTGGTGCCAGACGGGCCGGTCTGAGTATTTCACAATCTGCTCAGTTACTGGGATTTTCACGCACAACCATTTCTAGGGTTTACAAAGAATGGTGTGAAAGGGAAAACATCCAGTATGTGGCAGTCCTGTGGCTTAAAATGCCTTGTTGATGCTAGAGGTCAGAGGAGAATGGGCCGACTGATTCAAGCTGAAAGAAAAGCAACTTTGACTGAAATAACCACTCGTTACAACCGAGGTATGCAGCAAAGCATTTGTGAAGCCACAACACGCACAACCTTGAGGCGGATGGGCTACAACAGCAGAAGACCCCACCGGTACCACTCATCTCCACTACAAATAGGAAAAAGAGGCTACAATTTGCACAAGCTCACCAAAATTGGACAGTTGAAGACTGGAAAAATGTTGCCTGGTCTGATGAGTCTCGATTTCTGTTGAGACATTCAAATGGTAGAGTCAGAATTTGGCGTGAACAGAATGAGAACATGGATCCATCATGCCTTGTTACCACTGTGCAGGCTGGTGGTGGTGGTGTAATGGTGTGGGGGATGTTTTCTTGGCACATTTTAGGCCCCTTAGTGCCAATTGGGCATCGTTTAAATGCCACGGGCTACCTGAGCATTGTTTCTGACCATGTCCATCCCTTCATGACCACCATGTACCCATCCTCTGATGGCTACTTCCAGCAGGATAATGCACCATGTCACAAAGCTCGAATCATTTCAAATTGGTTTCTTGAACATGACAATGTTCACTGTACTAAAATGGCCCCACAGTCACCCGATCTCAACCCAATAGAGCATCTTTGGGATGTGGTGGAACGGGAGCTTCGTGCCCTGGATGTGCGTCCCACAAATCTCCATCAACTGCAAGATGCTATCCTATCAATATGGGCCAACATTTCTAAAGAATGCTTTCAGCACCTTGTTGAATCAATGCCACGTAGAATTAAGGCAGTTCTGAAGGCGAAAGGGGGTCAAACACCGTATTAGTATGGTGGTCCTAATAATCCTTTAGGTGAGTGTATACGGCCATAGCCTGCAGCTCGGTCGCCGTGTGAGGCGGAGTTGTGCCCCTCATCGTCACGCCTCCCACGTAATTGAGTGCCTGTCCATATAGGGCCGTCCATAAGCAGCAATCCAATAGACACGCTGCCGCTAAATATTCGCGGGTGAAGGACTGTGCTTATGCAAATGAAGATGAGACGGTCAGGGATAGACTGGTGTTTGGCACAAACTCAGTGAAAGTGTGAGAGAAACTTTTAAGTGCCGGGTCTGAGCTAACATTAAATAAAGCCGTGGACATCGAAAGATCGCATGAGATAGCATAAGCACAGCTAAGAACCTTCGATGCATGTACTCAGAGCGGCTCACGTGAACTGCTGAACAAAAAACTCATTACACAATTGAGAAGGCAGCAAAAGAATATGAAGCGAGTGACGCATACAAGCATATTCATAAGTGCAGGTACTGCAGAAACAAAGCACACGGTGGAAATAGTCAATGTCCAGCTAAAGTAAGACAGTGTAAAAAATGAGGTAAATAAAACCACTTCGCTAAAGTTTGCAGGGCTGGTGAAGGTAAACCCGTGCATGCAGTGTGTGATGTCTCAGATAAAGAGGAAGACGAACTTCTTATTGATGCAGTAAGACAGGAACAACCCTCTGAAGCTGAACAAGCCTTTGTAGACATATCAATAGGAAAGCAAGGTGTAAAAATTAAGTTTACATTAAGTTCATAGACACGCTACCGCTAAATATTCGCAGGCAAATCCACAACTTAATACCGGGAATGCCTGTTAAACATCTTAGATTCACGTGTACCGATTTGGGTAGTGAACACTTCGATGAATGAAACCTGTTATCTTTACAAACGGTTGACAAACACGGAATATAACTTGAACACAACACATCCTCCAAATACAAACTTGATTGAAAGAAATAATGATAATCAAATCCTTGATGACAGCAACACTCATAACAGTCACAAAATAATTACATTGACAATCACGTTACATTATTTTTTTCTTTTTCATAACTTCTTCAACACTCTACTTCTCCGCTGTGAAGCACGGGTATTCTGCTAGTTAGAAATAAACTTGATGCATTTGGATTAAAAGTCAAGACGGAGGTAAAGAATTTAGAGGTAACTATTGACTCTGACCTGAATTTTAAATCACACATTAATCAGATTACTAGGACAGCATTTTTCCACTTAAGAAATAGAGCTAAAGTTAGACCTCTTATATCACTAAAAGATGCTGAGAAATTAATCCACGCTTTTGTGTTCAGTCGACTAGATTACTGTAACGCACTCCTCTCAGGACCACCCAAAAAAGACATCAATCGAGTGCAATGAGTGCAGAATGCAGCTGCTAGAATCCTAACTGGGAAAAGAAAATATGAGCACATCTCTCCAGTTTTGATGTCACTGCACTGGTTACCTGTGTCATTCAGAATTGACTTTAAAATCCTGCTTATGGTTTACAAAGCCTTCAATAATCTCACTCCATCTTATATCTCAGAATGTCTGTCACCTTACACTCCAAATCGTAACCTTAGATCTTCAAATGAGTGTCTGCTTAGAATTTCAAGAGCTAAACTTAAAAGAAGTGGTGAGGCTGGCGGCCTTCTGCTGTTAGGCACCTCAAATCTGGAATAGCCTGCCGATAGGAATTCACCAGGCTGATACAGTGGATCTGAAAACTCATTACTTTAACATGGCCTTCTCATAACTTCATTTTAGTTTAATCCTGATGCTCTGCATGTTCAATTAATTATCTTTATTATTCATGGTGGCTCCAAAATCCATACTAACCCCTACTCTCTTTTCTGTTCTTTTTCCGGTTTTCCGTGGTGGCAACCTGCACCACAAACACTTAAACAAAGCACTGTGATGTCCCTCCATTGATGGATTAAAAGCCAGAAGTCCACGTGACCGTCATCAGCAAGTCCTTCCATGAGAACCCTGAATACAATGAGGACTGATCATTTATGTGAGGTAGAATGCCCAGAGGGGGCCGGGTGGTCTCGTGGCCTTGAACCCCTGCAGATTTTTTTTTTTTTTCTCCAGCCGTCTGGAGTTTTTTTGTTTTTCTGTCCTCCCTGGCCATCGGACCTTACTTTTATTCTATGTTAATTAGTGTTCCCTTATTTTAATTCTTATTTATTTTGTCTTTTTTCTCATTCTTCATCATGTAAAGCACTTTGAGCTGCGTTATCTGTATGAAAATGTTCCATATAAATACATTTTGTTGTTGTTCGCATTCCCACAGATGGTGCATCACAAACATTTTTAGTTATAAAATGCATTGCACGGCAGTACTGTAAATGGTGGCAACCGGTAGCACAGTAAGAAGACCAGGGTTCCCATCCCTGCGTGGAGTTTACATGTTGACCCCATGTTTGCGGGGGTCTCCTCCGGGTGCTCCCCCCACAGTTCAAAGACATGCAGGTTAGGTCGACTGAAGATAGTAAATTAGCCGTAGTATATGACTGGGGTGTGTGTGTATTCACCCTGCGATAGACTGGCACCCTGTTGAGGGTTTGTTCCTGCCTTATGCCCTGTGCTGGCTCCAGCTACCAATGTGACCCTGTTCAGGATGAAGCAGGTTTAGAAATGATTGATTGAAAATCCATTCCAACAGATGGTGCAGCGCAAACACTTGTGGTAATGCATTTAATATTACAAATGTTTATGATGTGCCATCTGTTGGAATGTCAAATGCAATGCATTTTATTGCTAATATGCAATACAAAATTCACTCCAAAGGAAGGTGTGCTGTAAACGTTACCGCTGAGGTCTGCATTGATTACTTAGATTTCAACCCATCTGTGCCATCTGTTGGAATGTCAAACGTGATGCATTTTATGACTACATACTGTACAAAATATATTCCAATGGAAGGCGCAATGCAAATGTTAAGACTGAGATCTATGATAACTACTTAGATTTCAATCAGTCTGTGCCATCTGTTGGAATGTCAAATACAATGCATTTTATTGACTTTGTGATGTACGAAATATATTCCAACAGAAGGTGCTCCGCAAATGTTAACGCTGAGGTCTACCTTAATAAAAAGACTTTTTCTATCAGTTGAAATGTCTCTGTTATTCCAACAGATGATGCATTACAAACATTAACACTGCTTTTACAAGTCCCATACCCAGTGGCATAAAAAAGAGACATATATATTACATTTGCCATTCCAACAGATGCCCAGAGGGGACTGGGCGGTCTCATGGTCTGGAATCCCTACAGATTTTATTTTTTCTCCAGCCGTCTGGAGTTTTTTTTGTTTTTTCTGTCCCCCCTGGCCATTGAACCTTACTCTTATTCGATGTTAATTAATGTTGATTTATTTTGTTTTATTATTGTGTCTTTTATTTTTCTATTCTTTTATTATGTAAAGCACTTTGAGCTACTGTTTGTATGAAAATGTGCCATTGAAATAAATGTTGTTGTTGTTGTTGTTGTTACAAACATTAATCCTGCTTTTACAAATCCCATACCAAATTACATATAACAAAGATATATGCATTGCATGGTGCACAACAAACATTAGCGCTGAAGTCTACGTTGATTACATTTGTGCCATCTGCTGGAATGTCAAATGTTGTGCAACGTAAGACTACTTGTTGGTACAAAATACATTCCAATGGAAGATGCACTGCCATATTAACTCTGAGATCTATGTTGATTACTTAGATTTCAATCCGTCTAGGCGATCTGTTGGAATGCCCCCCGATAATACGTCAGAATGGTGGAGATTGAACCCCAAAGGGTTATGTACTGGTACACAGATTCAAGTATTAAAATGAATTGAAACCAATTATAAACCCAACTGATGAGACCTCTGATTGAGCCTGTGTTCTTTATCTACAGTGCTAAATTAACATTTATCTTTAAAATTGTATTCACCGTAAAAAGGATCTTATTTATATTTTATAAATGCCAGGGATTCCCAATGGACATCCTTTGTATATTATTCTAAAGAAAAATTTTTAATAAGGTGTATAAATATCTAACAAAACTCTATAAAGCAAACAAAAAAGAAATTAAGATAAAGCAACACATACTGTACATTAATATGAGACGTACGCCCCGATCACAGACTTAACATCAGGGCTCCAATTTTAATTTATTAAGATTAGGAATTTATTTTTTTTTACTTTTTAACCTTAGAATACGGAGTTAGGGGGTCAGATGTCTTTTTAATTATTACAGCACCAGAGGATTAATTCACCTCATGGCCCCATTTTAATATTTTTAAGATCAGGATATATAGTGGCAGTCATCCCTCGGGGTGTCCACCCGCGGGACACCTTGGGAATTGGAGTCCCGATGGACAGCCCTGTCGGTGTACGTGGGGGCTCCCAACATTTTTAAAGGAGGTCCCGCCTGACCCGGAAGTGCTTCCTGGGTATAATCATGTGACACTGGAAGTACTCCCGGGGTCTGGCACCTCATCCGGGTGAGTTGGTGGACAAGACTTCCCCGGGAGGACGGTGGATTCATGACTCTACTGGATGGTAGAAAGAAGAATCTGTGGAATGATCTGAGTGAAATGAAACACCCTTTAGTTGTCCCCTCGACTGTGTTTGGAGTTAGGGTCTCAGTAGTGCCCCCATCTATCTGTCACACAGTATACTCAGCAAGAAGCACCATAAAAACTCCTTGACTTCCATTATTTGATGGCCCCTTATGAGGGTCCTCAAATGGATCTGTCGAAAGGTTGATTGCAAAAGGTCTTGTTGGTCCGAGATCAAAAGCTCCTGTCCTCATCTGCTTTGACCTTTTGAATTTATTTTTTTTTTTCACCGTCTGCATATTTCTCAACATATGGTTAAAAACCAGAAGTATGGACCCCCAGCCAATCAAAAAAAAATAAGCAACTCTCCTCGCACTCCTTCGGCTCGCCCCCTTTAAGAGTCTCGAGACAGCAGATGCTCCCTGCATGTGACGGGCACGTGGCCTTGTGCACTGTGACCTATGGCAGCTTCAGACCAGAATAGCTGAAAGGATGTGGGCGTCTGCGAGAAGCCAAACAGAAGCACACATAATATGGAGGCACGGAGAGGAAGACAGTCGGCTGAGTAGCCGGGGGGCGTGGATAGAAACAGAATAAGCCACTGCGTCCGTCCGGCTGGCCTTCGCCTTAAACAGACAGAGAGCGGCTTTCCATTCTCTTGGTATTTTTACTCTTATTGACGTCTCTCGTCGGTGCAGCCTCAACATTTATTTTCAACACCTGGTGTCCAAGGCCTTTCATGTAGACTTGGTTACCCAGGCTAACCACATTTCTTTATCTTAAGCAAAGCACTCCGGCTTTCTTACTGTGGCTTACCAGAGAGAGTCAACCATTTCCTTGCACTTAATTGACCCAGCACGTGTCTGTTTGCGAATGCTCTGCCATGCCTTGTAGCCCTCAGACCCCCAGATCCATTTCCAACTGGGTTCTGTGAATTGCATATCTTCCAGACAGTGTTCAGAAGCCATGGAGAAGGCCAATAGAGTGTCAGGTTATATAGCGCCTTGATGTGTGGAGTACAAGTCACAGGAGGTTCTGCTCAAGCTTTAAAATAAATGGGTGAGGCCTCATCTGGAGTCCTGGGTGACATTTTGGCAAAAAGGGACATAACAGCACAAGAAAAAGTCCAGAGAAGAGCGACTCAGCTAATTAAGGGGATACAGGGGATGAGTAATGAGGAAAGATTAAAAGAACCGAGCCTTTAATGGAGATGAAGAGGAGACCTGACTGAAGTGTGCAAAATTATGAAGGGAATAACTGGCCAAGTAGTGTGGTGGACAGTAGGACTTTAGGGACCTTCGAAACTCGACTTGATGAGATTTCAGAAGAATGAAGTGGACAGGACTGGCAAGCTTCGTGGGGCTCAATGGCCTGTTCTCCTGGAGCTTCAAGTAGGGGGAGTTAACTCCATTGGGCAGTCGAAGTAGGTGGAGTCTAGCTGTAGACTTCCAGAGCTCCGCCCTTTTACACTGTAGTTTAGACTGGAGTTGTATGAGGGTTGTCTGGGAAACAGAGGAGGTCCATGTTGGTTCCCTCACTTGCACAAGTCCATCCTCATTTATGACTATCGATATCCAGAGAGACGGGAGAGATCCATGTATGTGTCCTCACTTGCCCTACTCCATCCTTGGGAAACAGAAGAGGTCCATGTTGGCGTCCTCACTTGCCCTCATCTATCCTCAGTTATGACTAATGATGTCCCCGGAAATAGAGGAGGTCCATGTTTGTGCTCTCACCTGCCCTCGTTCATCATCAGATATGACTATCAATGTCAGGGAAACAGAAGGAATCCATATATGTGTCCTCACTTGCCCTACTCCATCCTTGGGAAACAGAAGAGGTCCATGTTGGTGTCCTCACTTGCCTCACTCCATCCTTGAGAAACAGAGGAGGTCCATGTCGGTTCCCTCACTTGCCCTCATCTATCCTCGGTTATGACTATTGATGTCCCCGGAAATGGAGGAGGTCCATGTTTGTGCTCTCACCTGCCATCGTTTATCATCAAATATGACTATCGATGTCAGGGAAACAGAAGGAATCCATGTTTGTGTCCTCACTTGCACCATTCCATCCTCAGTTATGACTATCAGTGTCCCGGGACATGGAAGGGGTTCATGTTGGTGTCCTCACTTTCCCCATTCCATCCTTGGGAAACAGAAGAAACCCATGTTTGTGTCCTCACTTGCCCTCGGTTATGACAACTGATGTCCAGGGAAACAGAAGGGGTCCATGTTGGTGTCCTCACTTGCCCTCATCCATTCTTGGTTATGACTATCGATGTTCCGGGAAACAGAGGAAACATGTCTGTGCCCTCACCTGCCCTCGTCCATCCTCAGATATACTATCAATGTTCGGGAAGCAGAAGGGGTCCATGTACAGTATATGTCCTCACTTGCCTTACTCCATCCTTGGGAAAAAGAAGAGGTCCATGTTGGTGTCCTCACTTGCCCTCGTCCAACCACAGTAATGGCTATCGATGTCCCAGAAAACAGAAGGGGTCCATGTCTGTGCCCTCACTTGCTCTCATCCATCTTCGTTGATGACTATCGATGTCCAGAGAGATGAGAGAGATCCATGTTGTGTCCTCGCTTGCTCCACTCCACCCTCAGTTATGACTTTCAATGCCCCAGGAAACAGAAGGGGTCCATGTTGATGTCCTCACTTGCCTCACTCCATCCTCAGTTATGACTATCGACGTCCCAGGAAACAGAAGGGGTCCATGTTGGTGTCCTCACTTGCCCTCATCCATTCTTGGTTATGACTATCAATGTCCCAGGAAACAGAGGAAACATGTCTGTGCCCTCACCTGCCCTCGTCCAACCTCAGATATACTATCAATGTTCGGGAAGCAGAAGGGGTCCATGTACAGTATATGTCCTCACTTGCCTTACTCCATCCTTGGGAAAAAGAAGAGGTCCATGTTGGTGTCCTCACTTGCCCTCGTCAAACCACAGTAATGGCTATCGATGTCCCAGGAAACAGAAGGGGTTCATGTTGGTGTCCTCACTTGCTCCACTCCATCCTTGGAAAACAGATGTTGTCCATGTCTGTGCCCTCACTTGCTCTCATCCATCTTCGTTGATGACTATCGATGTCCAGAGAGATGGGAGAGATCCATGTTGGTGTCCTCACTTGCCTCACTCCATCTTTAGTTATGACTATTGATGTCCCAGGAAACAGAAGGGGTTCATTTTGGTGTCCTCACTTTCCCCACTCCATCCTCAGTTATGACTATCAATGTCCTGGGAAATGGCAGAGGTCTATGGATTCGGGCACCCAAGGCGTCCCACCGCCACCTTTCATTGTAACATGGATGTCTTCAGTGGCTTTTCCATCTATGTACACCTTCAAAAGGCACATTATTATTAAAGACCCCGTACATCCCGAAGGGGGACATTTTCGGCATTGTGAAGATAAATCTGCACAGGTGCCCTTTAACTACATATGGCTACAAACTCAGCCTCGAGTCAGGGAAAGCCCCTTTCTGCCCTGCACACTTCTAGCAGATGTTAGTTTGGCAGGTCCTGCCACGGCCTTAAACCTGTCACAGAAGATCAGGGGAAAAAAAAAATTAATGACTGAAACTGAAGACTTCTTTAATCTCGTGGAGTTAAGCAACTGAAAATCAACCACAGAGGCGTCTGTCACTGACATCGCGTTGTTAACCAGCCGCCCAGCGAAGAGCCAGCGGATTGGGAACGTCTGCAGACCCCTTCACTTTCTGCACGCGTCATGGTGTTGTTGATTTCATTTGACAAGAACGCATTCGCCATTTTTCGCCATCAATCCACACTCAGTCGCAGGTGATGACGAAGTGAGAATGCGTTTACAGAAAGGTCTGCACGTTTATTAAAAATCCCAAAACTGAAATCTCTCATTCATAGACATATTCAGGCTCCCTCTTGTTGCGGCCCTCCAAACTGTGCTCAGGTTGCCCCCTGTTTGCTTCAATTCACCTTGAGATGTTTCTAGAACTTGACTGGAGTCCACCTGTGGGCACCACCTGTGGGCACCCAAAGCCTCACCGGGACGTCAACACAGTGCAGTGCAGACGGTTACTGAACAGCTAGATATGCAGTAAGCTTTATACGCCAGCCGCCATAAGCAAAATGTCAGTTGATTTACAGCAAGAACAAAAAACATTTAACATTTTTTTATTTTTTTTTTTTTTAATACTCCGGTATTCATTCCAGCAACGATCGAGCGGAGAGATTTTAGAGGAGTTAAGAGTGTGTGAGGTGTGCCAGGCTAAGAGGTGCATGGTGGCTCAGCAGTTGGCTGATGTTAAGGAGCAGCTTGAGGCTCCTGAGAGCCAAATTTTTATTTTTTTTTCCGAGGAGTTGTATCTACAGGCGTGGGGGGGTTTGGCAAATGATTATTTGATCCCCTGCTGAATTTGTAAGTTTGCTCACTTACAAAGAAACGAACAGTGTCTAATTTTGAAGGTAGTTTTATTTTAATGGAGAGAGACAGAATATCAACCAGAAATCCAGAAACAGCACATTACATACAAGTTATAAATTGATTTGCAGGTCATTGAGAGAAATAAGGATTTGATCCCCTACAACCAAGCCGGAATCCTGGCTCCCACAGATTGGCTATATAATCAATCAATCAATCAATCAATCAATTATAGTTACTGCTGATCTCAACTCGTGATGTGTATAAAGCACACCTGTCCACAGAATCCATTTCTTCCATTCCAACCTCTCCGGCACCATTAGGCAACGCAAGACCAAAGAGCTGTCAAAGGACGTCAGGGACAAGACTGGAATGGGCTACAAGACCGCCAGCAAGAAGCTTGGTGAGAGGGTGACCACTATTGGTGCGATTATTTGCAAATGGGAGAAATCTAAAATGACCATCGGTATGAGATTTTGCCTCATGGGGTGAGGATGATGATGAGTAAAGTGAGGATGAGCTTGTTAATGATCTGAAGGCAGTTGGGACCAACACCATTGGTAACACACCACGCCGTAATGGATTGAAATCTTGCAGCGCCCACAAGGTCCTCCTGCTCAAGAAGGCACATGTACTATACAGGCCCATCTTAAGTTTGCCAGCGAACATCTGGCCTACTATTATTATTAGTATTGTTATTATTCATGTCAGTCAGTCAGTTATTATCCAACCCACTCTATCCTAACACAGGGTCTCGGGCCAATCTCAGCCAATACCAGCCAGCACAGGGCGCAAGGCAGGAACAAATCCCAGGCAGGGCACCAGCCCACCACAGGGCACACACACCAAGCACACACTAGGGACAATTTAGGATCGCCAGTGCATGTAACCTGCATGACTCTGGACTGTGGGAGGAAACCCCCATGCAAACTCCATGCAGGGAGGACCCGGGAAGCAAACCCATGCGCTGCACTGCGCCACCATGCCTCCCTATTATTCATGTATCCATTTCAAATTAAATCTACAACACAACAAAGTGCTCAGGAAGTGATGGGGTCTGAATACTTTCGGAATCCTCTCTAAGATGGCAGCATGGCCCTGCCGCCCCCACACATCCCATCTCCGCTCACTGTCCATGTGGAGTCTGCATGTTCTTCCCAGGTCTGTGTGTGTGTGTCTTCCTCTCACATTCCCATCAACGTGTGGGTCTTGTAACTTGTGACTAATTCCAAACTGGCAGAGTGTGGCAGTGAGTGGGCCCCATGATGGATTGGCACCTCGGCCAGGATTGCTTTCTAAATTGTGCCTGATGTTGCCAGCGTACCCTCTGGGCCATTCTGTAATTCCAGATTAAGTACATTTAAAAATGCTATCTAAATATATTTTTATGTTAATATATCCAAACCCCCCCCCCATCACTTATCCATCCATTTTCCAACCTGCTGAATCTGAACACAGGGTCACGGGGGTCTGCTGGAGCCAATCCCAGCCAACACAGGGAGCAAGGCAGGAAACAAACCCCGGACAGGGTGCCAGCCCACCGCAGGGCACACACACACACGGGACAATTTAGGGTCACCGATGCACCTAACCTGCATGTCTTTGGACTGTGGGAGGAAACCCACACAGACACGGGGAGAACATGCAAACACCACGTAGCGAACCCGGGTCTCCTTACTGTAAGACAGCAGCGCTACCCACTGCGCCACCGTGCCGCCCATCACTTATCAAACCCATTAATTCTGGAGTCAGGGACTTTCCAGTATCATCAGGTGCCAGTTTATGTAGACCTATATAAATGATAAAGCATGAAGGATTGTAGATCACACCATGCAACAGATAATAAATAACTCAATAAGATCATTTAAACCGCCTACACACACATCTTAATTTATTATATATATATATATATATATATATATATATATATACTGCACATGAAGTCCATTTCTAGCATACTGTATGAGCGTGGCCTTGTTCTGTAAGGGCCATGGCCGGCACATGTGCCATATAAATAAAGAAGGCGCACCTTTAAATAAGCGGCTGGCCGCTCACATGGCATGTGTTGTCAGTGTACTTGTCACCGCGCTGAAGCTGTCTGCACGTCTCCACTTCATTCCCAACTGAGGTAAGCTGATAGGTCATCCCATCGTGTCTTCTGATTAACCTCCAAGACTTCCTCTTCTCTCAGCCTGCTCTGCCCACGTGGACAGCTTGCCTTACAGTCGGGGCTCAGTTATGTCAGCACCGAGGCCCAACATTCGGACGTCGGCTTACGTCAGACTCACGGGGGCGGCCGAGAGCGGCGATGCAGTGTAACGTGAGGAGCACAGGTGATGAGACGGCGTGGGGTGAAAGCCTCTTCTAAGACCCCCTGATTGAGCTTCCTGTGCTCTTGGTAAAGGCAAACTTACTGTACAAGGCACTATAAAAATAAAAGGGGTCCGCTCGAGGTACTGAGCTATGATTATACCTCTGCTACGTGTCTTGTCTTGCTAGGAAGACAAACTAAAAGGCACTATACAGCATGAAGTAAAGATGGCTCACGTAAACTTCCCACGCACCACCATCAGCTACAAGAAAGAACCGCAGGCCGTCGTGTAATGGCAGCTTGCTAGGTCAGTCAGTTAGCCATTCTCCAACCCACTATATCCTAACTACAGGGTCACGAGGGTCTGCTGGAGTCAATCCCAACCAGCACAGGGCACAAGGCAGGAAACAAACCTCGGGCAGGGCGCCAG
This sequence comes from Polypterus senegalus, assembly GCF_016835505.1. Classification (NCBI taxonomy): domain Eukaryota; kingdom Metazoa; phylum Chordata; class Cladistia; order Polypteriformes; family Polypteridae; genus Polypterus; species Polypterus senegalus. The sequence goes on from NC_053162.1 coordinate 11,820,110, forward strand.
CCCACCACAGAACTTGCAAGGTGTTTAATGAAATAAAAACGGATCAAGCAAACTGTGCATCTTCTTGTGAAGGCTTCTTACAAGGCACTAGCGGAGGAAACCAGCTGAAGGAAGCTTGTAAGGCGCTATATAGGAGTGATGCTGGGTGGGCTGCGAGGCCTGGAAAGAGAATCACCAGACACGGTGGAAAGCATCGGTTATAATACCACGTAATGGCCGCCGCAAGTTTTACTTTGCTGTTTCGGTTCTGTTTTATTTATTTATTTTTGAATAACATGAATTGCGTTTTGACCTTCAGACTCTGTGACCACTGCAAGTGCCTTCAGTAGGAGCTGTGAAAACGGATGGACGGAATATTAATATTAATATGTCATTTAAGTCACACTTGCATCTGTTTTTATCTTCATAATGATACACTCCTCGAAAGGTAAATTGCACTGCACGTTTGTGTGAAATGCATTATATGAATAAATGTATTATTATCATAACAGCGGATTTTACTAATATCAGTTTTGATTTATTAAATTATATGTTTCATAAAATAAATGGTTCTGCAATTTATACAAGTTGAGCTCCATTCAATGTATGAAATGAGCTGTGCAAATAAATGTATTATTATTATTATTAGTCAGTCAGTCAGTCAGTCAGTCAGTCAGTCATTATCCAATCCGCTATATCCTAACTACAGGGTCACGGTGGTCTGCTGGAGCCAATCCCAGCCAACACAGGGCGCAAGGCAGGAGACAAACCCTGGGCAGGGCGCCAACCCACCGCAGGGCACACACACACACACACACATTCAGTACACACTAGGGACCTAACCTGCATGTCTTTGGACTGTGGGAGGAAACCCACGCAGACACGGGAAGAACATGCAAACTCCACGCAGGGAGGACCCGGGAAGCGAACCCTTAAGGGTCTCCTAACTGAGAGGCAGCAGCACTACCCACTGCGTCACCATACCACCCATTAATTATTATTATTATTATTATTATTATTATCTTCATTAGCATATTTCACTGGTATTTGTTTTACTTGTATTCTTATATTTGTCTTAAAATAATTTTTTAAACATTTCAACTGTTTTCATTGCTTTATTCACAGTATAAAATACATTATTATTATTATTATTATTATTATATCACTTTATTAGCATAGTTCAATGGTATTTGTTTAACTTTTTTTTCTTATATTTGTCTTAAAGTAAATTTTATAACCATTTTAGCTGTATTCATTGCTTTTGTACACTTTAAAATGCATTATTATTATTATTATTATTATTATTATTATTATTATTATCTTTATTAGCATAGTTCAATGGTATTTGTTTTACTTTTATTCTTATATTTGTCTTAAAATAAATTTTATAACCGTTTTAGCTGTATTCATTGCTTTTTGTACACTATAAAATACATTATTATTATTATTCTTATTATTATTCAGTGTTTCTTTCCTATGGCATTGATGTCCTTGTGGTTTTAGCTGACAAATGCAGGCTACAACAAGACGCCAAAGTGATTGACCCCTAAGACCTTTCTGTGTGCAGTGCCCATAAGTGCCCATCTTTTACACTTCACTAGCTGATAGATGGCCTGGGAGCATTATGATTATTCATATTATGATTATTAATATTATGATTATGAATTTATTAATTTATTTTAAATTGTACTGAAAGTTTGACAAATGATTGTGAGTTGCTTTCAGTGAATTAAGGGCACTATATAAACACATTTAGTTGAATTATTTTAATAATATCATTTTAGAAGCAGTATCTGTTTTGCCTTTATGCTTATTTTTGTCTTGAGGTAAATTACATTGTAATCATTTTAAGCATTCTGAGTTGCAGTCATTGCATTAAAGCCACTATAAAATGAATAGTAATAATAATAATAATTTCAATAGCATATTATACTTTTGTCTGTTTACTCTTTGGATTCCTTTTAGGATAAATTGCATTTACACTTTGGTAAAGCATTATGAGCTGCTGCATTTGATGCATTTAAGGCACTGTATGAACACATGTATTTTTATTATTTTAATGACATTATTTCAGCAGCATACTTTACTCTTACCATGCAGTTTTCATCTTCCAGCTGCATGTCTCTTAAGGTCGATTTCGCGATTCGGACTGTGTGCTGTTACTCTCTGCGTGAAATGCGTCTCATGATGATGGGAGACAGCAGGCCTTTAAAATTCGACTAATTGTTACTTTGGAGAAATTAACAGGAATGGCGAGCTTGTTGGGCTGAATAGACTCTTGCAGTCACAATTCTTCAAATGTCCTAAGAGTATTACATTTATTATTATAATTATTTGCAGCAGATGCAGTTGTGTTATATATTTAAGTGACATGTTGTTTTTATCTTCATATTAATTTTTCAGCCGGCACATTGTATTGTTAATTTTGCAAGGCGTTTTGACCTCTATATAATGCATACATGCGCTCTATAAATCATGTTTGTTATTATCATATCATCCATTCCGCTATTCAGGGTCACGGGGGTCTGCCGGAGCCAATCCCAGTCAACACAGGGCGCAAGGCAGGAAAAAACCCCAGGCACGCACGCACACACACCAAGCTCAACCTGCACCTAATCTGCATGTCTTTGGACTGTGGGAGGAAACCCAAGCACACACGGGGTGAACGTGCAAACTCCACACAGGGAGGACCCGGGAAGCGAACCCGGGTCTCCCAACTGCGAGGCAGCAGCTAACCACTGCGCCACCGTGCCGCCCTCAATTATGATGATGATGATGATGATGATGATGATGTCAGCCGCTTTAGCTGCGAGGCGTGAGCCAACCCCGGGCAGCAATTCACCGTCCGTCCCGGCGCTCCTCCCACGTCACCTTATTGTCCGCGGTCCAGTATGTGTGACAAACCATAAAACAGCATTCTCAGGCCCACTCAGTCGAGTTCAGGGTCCTCTGCACGCCACATTTCCCACACTCACTCACGCCAGGCCACCACGGTGCTGCAAATGTCCCTGACCAGCTCGTCGTATCCGGGCTGCTGGACAAAAACTGGAGGTGGTGGAGGTTAAAGGCTACGCACCCACAGGGAGAGCGCGCACAATCCGTCATAGGTTTGAAATACAGTGTAATAATATCTGAAACATTTAATGTAAAGTGTGAACTGGCAGTTACTATGACATTGTAAATACATTTTTGGGACACGTCATATACAGAAATCGTCACACCTACGGGGACATTCACTGCGCATTTTGTGAATTCCCCCAAATGTCATTTTTGTCCGTCAGGTTATAATTGGAACGAGCGGCGCGTGTTTCGCTGCAGAAGGTCCGCAGTACTCCGCACACACGCCGGCGGTCCGCCACGTCTCTGAGCTCTCCGTCATCAGGACGACCCCTCGGCGGCGGAGTGCGGCGTGGCGTGGCGTGCAGCCGAAGAAAGGCTGACTACACGCGGCTGTTTTTCAGATTGGAGCCGAATGCGAGGCTTCTGTTGGAAAGCCAGCAAACCACAAGAATGTCTGAAAGTATTCACGCGGTGAGCGCCTTATTAGCCGCGCGGGTGACAGGCACAAGCCGGCTGGAGTTTGTGCAGAACTCTCGATCGGCCCTGCAAAGGGGGCTCGTCCGGCACCCCTGGGGTCGAATGCGCCCGTCTGCTGACTGTCTGTCTAATTACTGTACGGGATAAAAATGAGAAGAATGTGGAGCGAAAGAAAGGCTAAATCTGACATTATATAAAAAAGCAAGTAAAAGAAAGCAGCGAAGGGCGTTGGTATGCGCAGCATTTAGTCGTATAGCTCCTTTCATAAGTCACTTCTCAAACTGCAAAACGTACAGTCTCGCCAATAACCCGACAGAAATATTACAAAAGAAACAAAAAATCAGCCAGACTTGCATTGCACATTTCATAGTTTGCACCATCAAAGCAATTATGAATATGACGAAAGAAAAGAAATACAACTTCCACATATTGAAAAACCATAAAAAGCAGGAAAATGACTGTCAGAGCTTGAACTGTGTGAAGGAGCTTTGGAAAGGAAATTAGGGACATTGCTAAAGAATAAGGCAATGCATTACTAACGCCAGTATTCACAATTTTATCAAGAATATAAAATGGTTTGTCTTATAGCTCCTTTCAGCGTACCTTACCGCGAGGCCGTCTGCAAACAAAATCAGGATTTGTAACAAAGTGCAGGATCAATTATCATGAACAAAAGAAGTGGCTTTCCTTAAATATTGCACCTTTCACAATTCCTGTTATTGTAATTCCATCAAGATGAACAACAGAAGGTGACGGCATTCCTTTTATATAGCACCTTTCACAGTTTTCATTATTGCCAGGCGCTAGAATGCAATGAAGAGAATTAACAGTGAAAAACATGTCCTTTTATATAATGTCTTCCACGAATGGCATTTTTTGCAAGGGACCCTACAATGCAACCAGAATAACAATTGAAAAGAGTTTCCTGGTATATAGTGCCTTTCACAATTTCCATTACTATGATAGTAGCTACTGGACACTTAGGATTATTAGCAATAAAATATGTCCCTATTATATAGTGCCTTTCACAAGTTTTATTACTACTACAGGTTTTACAATATAATCAGGATTATTAGCAATAAAAAAAAACTATTCTTTTCAGGGTATATACTGCCTTTCACAGTTTTAATTATTATAAGGGTCTCTACAATGCACCAAGGATTATTTAGGAGAATTCCCTTCTATATAGCACTATTCACAACTTATATTATTGCAATGGGCTCAACAATGTCATTAGGATTCTTAACAATGAAAGCATGTTCCTTTTATATAGCGTCCTTCCCAATTCTCATTATAGCAAGGGTCACGGCCATACACCAAGAATTATTAATGAGTATCTGGTTTTATATAGGTGGCACGGTGGCGCAGTGGATAGCACTGCTGCCTCACAGTTAGGAGACCCAGGTTCACTTCCCGAGTCCTCCCTGTGTGGAGTTTGCATGTTCTCCCCGTGTCTATGTGGGTTTTCTGCCAAAGACATGCAGGTTAGGTGTACTGGCGATCCTAAATTGTCCCGAGTGTGTGCTGGCGCCCTGCCCGGGATTTGTTCCTGCCTTGTGCTCTGTGTTGGCTGGGATTGGCTCCAGCAGACCCCCGTGACCCTGTGTTAGGTTGGAAAATGACTGACTGAGAATATTTAATGTAAAGTTCATGTTTGCCTCAGAGTTATGAGACCTGGGTTTATTTCCTGGGTCCACCCTGCGTGGAGTCTACATGTTCTCCCCACAGTCCAAAGACATGCAGGTTTGGTGTATTGGCGATCCTAAATTGTCCCGTGTGTGCTTGGTGTGTGTGTGCGTGTGCTCTGCAGTGGGTTGGCATCCTGCCCGGGGGATTTGTTTCCTGTGTTGGCTGAGATTGGCTCCAGCAGACCCCCGTGACCCTTTAGTTAGGATATGACAGGTTGGATAATGAATGGATGGATGGTTTTATATAGCACCCTTTACAACTCATGCTATTGCCGGCCATTCTGTAATACAATCAGGATTAATCATGGAAAGAAACTGTTTTCCCTTTTTATCACATCATTACTGTAAGGGTCTCTACAATACAACCAGGATTATTCATGAGAATTTTCTTTTATATAGTGCCTTTCACAACTGTAATGGCAACTTATTTTATAATAAGGACTGATGAATTTCCTGTTATGCAGCATCTTGTACACGTTTAATTATTCCAAGGGTCGCTACAATGCACCAAGGATTATTAATGAGAATTTCCTTTCATATAGTGCCTTTCACCACTGTTATTGCAATGCACTTTGCAATACATTACGGATTGACGATTTTCCTTTCCAATAGCATCTTGTACACTTTTAATTATTGCAAAGGTTGCTACAAGGCACCAACAATTATTAATGAGTATTTCCTTTTATATAGCGCCTTTCACAACTGTAATTGCAACGTATTTTGCAATATAATATGGACTGACAAATTTCCTGTTATACAGAATTTTGTGCAATTTTAATGATTGCAAGGGTCGCTACAACGCACCAAGGATCATTAATGAGAATTTCCTTTTATATAGCGCCTTTCACAACTTTCATTATTGCACGGGTATCCACAACACAATCAATTCTATTAATGAGAATCTCCCTAGATATCGCGTCATTTACAGTGTTCACTATTGCAGGGATCTCTGTGATGAAAACAGGATTGTTTGTAAGAAGTTCCGTTAATATGGTACCTTTCAACTCTTTAATTAATGCATGGTGTTCACCTCATATAGCACCTTTCACAATTCGTAGGACTGTAAAGGTCTCTATAATGTCGTGTCATGATTAAGAATTTCCTTTTACAGAGCCCTTTTCACAAGTCCCATTACTGCATCTGCATTGCAGTCGGGAAGAACAATGGAAAGGTGCGGGTTTTCCTTTTGTATAGCACCTCTCACAATTTTCATTATTGTAAGGCATTCTGCAATGAGATCTTTGTGAAAAAGAGAAAGAAGTGGTCTTCCCTTTCACTTAAGAGAGACAATTTTCTCATTCTTAAGGGTCTCCACAATGCATTCGCAATTATTAACAACTAGCAAAATACCCGCGCTTTGCAGCGGCGAAGTACTGCCTTAAAATTTTTATTAAGAAGAAAATTAAACCTGTTTAAACTGAGGGAAAATATACCAATAATTATTTGTTAAGGATCTCTTTGTATACCACATTGTCAGTTCGGCCCTCCGGTTGTAATATGACCAAGCTGTGCGCTGAGCTTACTCTTGAGCATGTAACGTACAGTCGGCCATGTGAACAGTAATCTTGTTTTAAATCTCACAGCTTGGATTGCTGCTGTCATAATCGGTTTGAGTTTCATGGTTTGTTTCAATGACGTTAGTATTTGCAGGATTTGTTGTGTTGAAGTGACATTTGGCATTTGTCAAGCGTTGTAAGCATACAACCGGTTTCATCGATAACTTCACATCCAGCTTTTGAGAGTTTAAACATTCATAAACATCAAAGTGTCCACTACTGAAATCGTCACGTGTGAATCTAAGATGTTTAAGAGGCATTGGCGGTTGTCAAAAGGTGTAAAATATTTGGCCATTTCGGTACACTTGAAAGCGACAACCAAACAATTCAGCGGCAGCCATCAACTCACATGCAGATCCATAGGTGAAGGGCTTAAGCATTTCACTCTTCTAGTGCTCCTGTGAGGTATAATTATCTCCTGTACCGTCATCAGTCCACACCTTGAACCTGTCCAGTCATTCAATACATAAGACACAATGGATATCAAGAGTGAGCCTGATATGGCCGTGTAATATGTAACAAAGAGAATGGAAAAGGCAGGTGCCATCTCTGGGCATGGAAACCACTCGGTAAGTGACAGTTCTTTGATCGATGGTGATCACCTCGATAGACATGTTAATGGGGTACGGTTGGAATGATAAAGAAATGGGTACCTGAACAATGTAAAGTCAGTCTAAAATACCTACACAATAACTATAATCTTAATAAATGAACAATAAAACAGCGGAGAAGCCGTGGATTAAATAAAAAGGCTGTAGTTATCAGCAGGGAGACGTGAATCCCGTGGCGAAGCAAGAAAGGGAATGGAGACTGGAGCGACGGACGGCCTTATATAGGCAGGCAGCCAACAACGTGGGAGGAGTTGGGATGGGGGACCCAACGCCGCCTCACACGGTGACCGAGCTGCAGGCTCTGGGCGATATATATACGTAAGTAGGATTCAGTTAGCATTGGGAACCCGCATACCAAATTTCTTGAAGATGGGCCCATAAGTAACAAAGACCATTGGAAAGTTCAATATGGCGGCCGACAGTGGCATCATACCACCGAAATAAGTACGTACATTGGTTTCGGTTAGCGCAGGGAAGCCGCCTACCAAATTTCGTGAAGATGGGTCCATGAATAAGAAAGTTCAACATGGCGGACGTTGTTGACCGTTATGACCATTATGCGTAGAATTTCAAAATGAAACCTGCTTAACTTTTGTAAGTAAGCTGTAAGGAATGAGCCTGCCAAATTTCAGCCTTCTACCTACATGGGAAGTTGGAGAATTAGTGATGAGTGAGTCAGTCAGTGAGGGCTTTGCCTTTTATTAGTATAGATAAGAACAAAAAATGTTCTTTTTATATAGTGCCTTTGATAATATTCATTATTGCAAGGGGCTCTAAAATGTAATTCTGATCACGAGCAAGCCAAAGGTTCTCCATGTACAGAAAGGTCTCTACAAGACAAGCAGGATGAATAATGAAAATAATTTCCTTTCCAAATAGTGTGTCACACACGTGCACATGGCAGGCAGTCTAAGGGTTTAGCTCACGGGTGTCCAGCTCCGGTCCTGGAGGGCCGCAGTGGCTGCAGGTTTTCATTCTAACCATCTTCTTCATCAGTGACCTGTTTTTGCTGCTAATTAAATTCTTTTGCCTTCGTTTTAATTCACTTGACTCAGACCCCCTTAGTTATCTCTTTTTCCTGAATCTGCAGCCAAACACGAATGAGACTCAAAACAAGCCGCCACATGACCAGCTCACCACAGTATCTGAAAATAAAGAAAGGTGACGGTCTCGGTAAGGTTGATCTCCGAGACGGCGTTCTGAGAAAAAAACAGAAAAATCAACCATTTTGGAAATTTTCAGAATTTAAATAACAGGTTTAATTAACGGCAGTTTCTCATTAAGAGATCGGTTGGCGTGAAATTGGTTGGAGTTTGAAATGCCACTTTAGCTGGTCATCTGTCGGCTTGTATTTCATGTCTCATTTCACTTCGTCTACCATTTAATGAAGAAAGGAGTCAACTCAGAGGACTGAATCCTTAAAAACAGGGCGATTAAAATGAAGGGCAAAGGAGTTAATTAGCAGTGAAAACTGGGCCACTGATTAGGACAAAAGTCGACATCAGCCCTGAAAGAGTTAAAGCCGCCATGTTTTGAAGAGTAGTTCAGTTCGGTTCAGGACTCGATTCAGGGATAATATCTGGGTGGCTGCCCCAAACCTTTTTTGTGTGTGTGTCCAGGCTGTTCATTTCACAATGATAAGAATTCACTATCATATAGCGCCCTTCACAAATTTTAAATTTTTTTGCAATGCAGCCAGGATTATTAACAATGAAAAGAAATGGCCTTCCTCTTATATAGTGTCTTTCAACAATTTTCCAAAGTGCAAGAAGATCCTGCAAAGCTAGCAGGATTATTATTCATATAGCGCCTTGAACAATTGTTTAGGATTGCAAGGTGACCTGCATTGCCACGAGGAGGATGAACAGCGAAAAGAAATGACCCGCCATTCATATAGCGTCTTACACAAATGGTGGCAGATGTTGGAAGCCCACAAAAAAAAAAAATGACGAGGTTTTAAAAACAGAAGAAGGATTGCAAAATAAGAAGAGAGAGAGAGAGACGAAGAAATTAATCTAGAAGCAGCAAGTCATGGGTTTCCGTGGTTAAGATGAATAAATAATTCTTCCCTTTTTTAAACATTAAAAGAAGAAAAAAGAAGCCACAGTTACCAGACTTAGATTTGAATATTTTTCACCATTTCTGCCTTAATAGCTTTTGCATGAATCATGTGTCACTGCACAAAAAAAAAAAATGCGGGTTTCCGAAATGTACTAAGATCTCCTCGGCCGGCCGCTCTGCTGGCATTGCTGGGAAGCAACCCTTCAGAAGATATTTCTGTTTTCTATGCAAAAGGGTGAAATGAATCACTCTGGAACGCTTTTAAAAAATGAACATGAAAAGTCAAATGGCAGAGCACGTGATGCCAGGCACACGCGGCCAAGGCGGAATGTCTTCTGAAATACCACACAGAAAATGCCGACTCTGATGCCAACTGCATAGAAAACTCAGATTAGGGAGAAGCAAATCAAAAAGGGGCGAGAAGATCACATAAGGATTGTTTTAAGTAGTGCCAGGCAGCCCGTGGGCACAATTCAGGGTTGCTGCCTCACGTCCGAGTATCTGCGGGGTTCAAACGCTGAAAGGTGGGGGACGCCCACGGTGTGGTGCGGACTCTGCATGTCCTCCTATGTGTGGCCGAAGGATCCTCTTCCGGGTTCAACTAAATGAAGCAATTCCACTCCATTAGAACATCAAAAATGTGACAGACGAGAGGAGACCATTCAGTCCATCAAGTCCGTTTGTTCAGCTGCTACCTACGCTGTCCCAATAGCTCATCCAGATCCTTCTTAAATGTCTAAATTGCAACTTCAACTCCATGTTTTGGTAGTTTGTTCCAGAGTCCCATAATGCTTTACGTAAAATGCACTACAACCCTAAGGGCTCAAAAAACCCATGGGCAGTCCCAGTGATGCCAAGGCCAAAGAGGGTGGCAGGAGGGTCTGAATGATGATCTTGTTGAAAGGCTGAGGAGAGATCCAGCAGGATGAGAACAGATAATAATAATAATAATAATAATAATAATAATAATAATAATAATAATTCTTTACATTTATATAGCAATTGTTTTGCTACTAGAAGTGGTTCAGGGAGTGGGGAGCCACCTCAACCACCACTAATGTGTAGCACCCACCTGGATGATGCGACTGCAGCCATTTTTGTGCCAGTATGCTCACCACACATTAGCGGTTTGGTGGCAAAGTGGGTGAGAGAGATAAACAGTTAGAGACAGAGGATGACTGGGGGGGGCTGGGGAGGGCAGAAGGACTAGGCAGAGGTGGGCAATTTAGGGATATTGGGGGGGCGGGGGGCAGAATGACTAGGCCGAGGTGGGCAATTTAGGGATAAAGTTAAAGTTTCCTATAACCCACTTGGACAAGCAGTCTGGTCAGACGAGACCCAAGGAGAACGTTTTGGCTGTCACACTACACTCCATGTTTGGAGGAGAAATGGGACTGCAGTGAAGTTTGGAGGTGGAGGCCATATGGCGTGGGGCTGCTTCTTATCAAACTCCATGTAACTGAAGGAATGATGAAGGGGGGCCATGGGCCGAAAGAGTCTTGAAATGAATCATCCACCCGGATGATGAGGATGAGACGTGGGTGGACCTTCCAGCAGGATAACAATCCAAAACATACAGCAAAGGAAACTCTCAATTGGATTGAGAAAAAAGAAAATCAAGTTGTTAGAATGGCCCAGTCAATCACCTGACTTAAATCCAACTGGACATTTGTGGAAGGAACTAAAGATCAGGGGTCACTAGAGGGACCCTGTGATGATGCGGTTCTTCTCTATGCTCCCAGCTTCCGTTTGGGGGCTTTTGAACCCGACACCGTTGGTAATGTCACCGGATGAGCTGATCAGTGAGGACACAATGAAGCAAGGGACCAGCAGGCAGAGAAGGTCATCTGCAGGTAGGGCAACTCCCCTGGTGCAAAGCTCGGATGGGAGAAGCAGGGGAGCCGCCAGCAGATGAAGGCACTGGGTTTTGTTTTAAAGGACTGCTTCCAGCTATTGTTTTAACCTCGTTTTTAAAAGGAATTATTTATTGGATTTTAACCTCCACTGATTCACCCGTTTTATTTAATAACATTCTTTTTGGGAGCGCTGCACTATTTATTTGGAGCACTGCTGTTGATCTGGCTGTTTTTAAATAAAAACACTTTGCACCTTTATGCACCATCCCCTTGCTTCATTGAGTCCTCACTGATCAGCTCATCCGGTGACATTACTGACGGTGTCGGGTTCGAGGGCTCCTAAAAAGGAAATGGGAGCACAAAGTGGAACCTGCATCATCATCACAGCCCCCCGAATCTTCAAGATTTAAAGACGATCACCTTAGAAGAAGGGGTCAAAATCACACCTGAGCACTGCAGCTGTCTGGTTTCGAACAAACAAAGGCTTCCCCACTAAGTATTAAATTAAAAACGTGTTCAATACTTAGTCGCTGTGTCATTCCACCTTATTACACATACAGTACCTTTACTTCTGGCCTTTAATGTAATGTTGTGAATTCTTAATATTTGTGGATTTCTTAAGTTAATACCAATGTCTGGGGAGAATTTCAGGTGAACAGCTTCATTGGAAATACATTTACTGAACACAATGTTGATGCACTTATTACTTCCCCCCACTCTATCTATGTATCAATTATATCGTGCCTTTCATATCTATCTATCTATCTATCTATCTATCTATCTATCTATCTATCTATCTATCTATTAGGGTGAAAGAGCTGGCCAGAATTTGGGGTTACAATGGACACTTGTTATTTGTGTTTGGTACCCCGGGCACATGCCCAGTTTTTGTCAGACTGGTGCAGGACACATAGATGTCATTTCAGTTCATTTTTTCCCATCAAGCAACACTCAACATCACACAATGACAAAGCAATCTTGGAATTTTTTTTAAATGTATCAAAATTCAGAAACTGAAATTTGCCATTGGCACGAGTACTCAGACCCTTTGCTACGACACTTGAAATTGGGCTCAGGTTCATCCCATTTTATGAGATGTCGCAAGGAATTACTAAGAGACAGGATTGTGTTGAGGCACAGATCTGGGGAAGGCTACAGCATTGAAGGTTCGCAAGAGCACAGTGGCCTCCATAGCCCTTACATGGCATACGTATGGAACAAGCATGACTCCTGTAAAATTGACTAAAAATATGACTTTATGACATTGACAAAAGTATTCAGACCTTTTACAGTAGCACTTGAAAATGTTACTCCCATGGTTCACCCCATTCTCTTGATCATCACTGAGATGTTTCTGCACCTTGTTTGGGGTCCACCAAAAATACTATTATCTATCTATAAATTACCAAGTTGACTTTATCTATCTATCTATCTATCAATCATATATTGCTTTTCACATCTATCTATAATATAGTGACTTTCCTATTGATCTATCTATCTATCTATAATATACTGTCTTTCACATCTATCTATCTATTATATAGTGCCTTTCACACCTATCTATCATATATTGCCTTTCATATCTATCTATCTATCTATCATATATTGCCTTTCATATCTATCTATCTATCTATCTATCTATCTATCTATGTATCTATCTATCTATCTATCTATTATATAGTGCCTTACATCTATCTATCTATCTATCTATGTATCTATCTATCTATCTATCATTCTAATATAGTATCTTTTCACATCTATCTATAATATAGTGACTTTTGTATTTATCTATCTATCTATTATATAGTGCCTTTCACATCTATGTATTATATAGTGCCTTTCACATCTATGTATTATATAGTGCCTTTCACATCTATCTTTCTATCTGTCTGTCTGTCTGTTATGTCATTAGACGTCCAGGGCTGCACACACACACACACACACACACACACACACACACACTGATACTGAATACATCAATGTGTATCCACCCAGCATCGAGAGGTGTCAGTAAGTCGTCCAATTCAAATTCATGATGGGGATCAGGGGCCTGCAATTGTTCCCCATGAGAAACAATTCCCAGTAAGGGGGAGTCATCAACTTCCACCGATGAAGTCACTGCCCTTTGAACACACCACCCGTCGTTACCAACGATGCGATGGTTTAGTGAGGTTTCACTGATCGGTCCTGCGTCTCGTGGAGCGTCAAGAAGACGATCAAACTTGACTATGTAGAGGAAGTGAAAGTTGTGATGAGGTTTCCATAAGTGAACCTGCAGACGGATCTTTACAGAGCATGGAGGGTCGAGAGGGGAGATACAGTGCACCCGCCTGACCCCCGTCAATCTCGACCCAAGCTGGCATCCTGTCTGACAAGTACAAACCCATATAAGTTCTACCCACTTGCCCCCACATAAGCCAGAGTTGGTCACTGGTCATGTGTTTGTTATTTCCTACCTTCATTCTCATAATTTCAGTCTTATTAAGAAGTCTCCATGTTCTGATAATATTCCACGTGTTCCTCCCTGTTTTTTAACTTTCAGATAAATTGAATACGTTTTCAATGGCAGTAAAGCGTAGCCGTAATCAAACTGTTTTGTAAAGGCACTCCTAAGCCCAAATGTGTCGGGATGAGCTTAGTTGATTTTTGAAACACGATGTCTTCATGGTAATGAGTAGCTGAAGTGTAAAGTGGACCGAGTCTAAGCCCATTTTATCCACAGGATCAATGCTCCTTTGTCTTCATTTTCCGTATTCCGTAGTTTTTTTTTTTTTTCAGGAACATAACCCTCATGGATAATGAGAATTGACTGTATTTTTTTTTTATGGGGGCATTCCATTATTGCAGCACTTTTGATGCCAAAGCCCCACTTGGTAGACCAATGCCTGAGAACCTTATCTGGGTGAGCCGGCAGGGAGTCTGTTCTGCTTTTTGGCCAATCTTGTGTGCTGGAAAATCACAACAAACTGACATTCAGTCTTTGAATTGTGTGTGTGTGTTTAGTGCGGTGCATTGGCTCTCACCTCACACACGCACTGCAGTCTGGCATATTGGACCGACGAGCCTAAAAACAGAACGGACCCTGAAGAAGTCAGCAGGAAGTGAGCACCGGGTAAAACGGGGACAAGTGACACCCTCATTTCCTTAGTGTGTCTTTCTGTCAATCCAGAATGCTTACTGTACACCACGATGATATACTGAATTTACAACATTGACACATAATCTGCTTTTTCTAATTTAAACCATCGACAAATCCTGAACATATTTATACGTTGCGAGTTCACATTTCAAATGGGTTTGCCACATTTGACCTGAAGTGACTTGTAGTCACGGGGCCTGCGCCTTCTTCACAGCTGCAGTCTGCACCCCCGAGGTCACAGGGCTGGGGACAACATGGACCATCCCAGCCGGCAGGGGAAGTTCTGATGAGTTTAATGAATGAATATATTTATGTTTTGCTCATTTATCCAGTGATCTGGATTGAAAACCTGTGCTCGACGATTGTTAACGTGGAGTTTGCACGCCCGGTAGGCCCCAAATCCCACATGGGCTTTTCTCCGTTACGCCTAGAGGTGTGCAGGTTAGGCGGACTGGAAATTACAATATTCCAAATTATGTGTCTGAGTGGGGACACCCGTTTGTGTGCGTGTGTGTCTGTGAGTGGACCCTATGATGTACAGTATCTGTATATTTCCAGTTTTGCACCTGTTATAACAGGAAATTGGACAAACTGTACATCTATTCAAAGTTTTGGACCCTAAGAAATCTAATGAAAGTATTAATTTTGCTCTAAAAACTGTTTTGGGGAAGTTAAAAATTTTCCATCATTAGATGATTGCAACAAGTGGGTGACATCATCCGTCACCATAAATAAAAACTGGCGTGTGCGTTCTTCAGTTATCAAAGAGTAGCTGTGCTACCCAGCTAATCAAAGGTTAAAATCTAAATAATCAATATACTGTTTGCAGCGCACCATCTATTGGAATGTATTTTGTAATGCATGTAGCACTAAAATGCAGATGGCACAATATACTACACTATAAATGTATGTGATGCTCCATCTGTTGGAATGACAAATGCAATGCATATCTCTGTTATATGATATTTGGTATGGGATTCATAAAAGTAGTGGTAATGTTTGTGATACACCAAATGTTGGAATGGCAAATGCAATTCATTTTATTGCTAGAAATGTTTGTGATGGCCATCTGTTGGAATGACCAATGCAATGCATATACTCTGTTATATGCCATTTGATATGGGATTCATAAAAGCTGTAGTAATGTTTGTGATGCACCAAATGTTAAAATGGCAAATGCAATTCATTTTATCACTATAAATGTTTGTGATGATCCATCTGTTGGAATGACCAATGCAATGCATACAGTATGTTTCTGTTATACACCATTTGGTATGGGATTCATCGCAGTAGCGTTAATGTATGTGTTGCACCATCTGTTGGAATGACAAAAGCAAGCCATGTTCTCTGTTATTAGCTTTTCTGTGTGGGATTCATTAAAGGAGTAGTAATGCTTTTGATGCACCATCTGCTGGAATGACAAATGCAATGCATACGGTATGTCTCTGTACGATATTTGGTATAGGATTAATAAAAGCAGTGGTAATGTTTGCAATGCAAAAAATGTGGGAATGACAAATGCAATTAATTTTATTAATGTTTCTGATGCACCATCTGTTGGAATGACCAACGTAATTCAAATGTCTCTGTTATATGCCATTTTGTATGGGGTTCATAAAAGTCCTCTTAATGTATGTGATGTGCCATCTTTTGGAATGACAAATGCAATGCATATGTTTATGTTATATGCCATTTGGTATGGGATTCATAAGAGTAGTGTTAGTGTATGTGGTGCACCATCTGTTGGAAGGACAAATGCAATGCATACATCTCCGTTATATGCCTTTTGGTATGGGATTCATAAAAGCAGTTGTAATGTTTATGATTCACCAAATGTTGGAATGGCAAATGCAATTCATGTATTTACTACAAATGTTTATGATGCACTGTCAATCTAAAAGGTCTAAAATCCAATTAATCAATATACTGTTTGCAGCGCACTAACTATTGGAATGCATTTTGTAATGCATGTAGCACTAAAATGCAGATGGCACAATATACTACACTATAAATGTATGTGATGCGCCATTTGTTGGAATGACAAATGCAATGCATATGTCTCTGTTATATGATATTTGGTATGGGATTCATAAAAGCAGTAGTAATGTTTGTGATGCACCAAATGTTAGAATGGCAAATGCAATTCATTTTATCACTAGAAATGTTTGTGACATACCATCTGTTGGAATGAAAAATGCAATGCATATGTTTATGTTACATGCCATTTGGTATGGGATTCATAAAATCAGTCGTAATGTTTATGATTCACCAAATGTTGGAATGGCAAATGCAATTCATGTATTTACTACAAATGTTTATGATGCACTGTCAATCTAAAAGGTCTAAAATCTAATTGATCAATATACTGTTTGCAGCGCACTAACTATTGGAATGTATTTTGTAATGCATGTAGCACTAAAATGCAGATGGTACAATATACTACACTATAAATGTATGTGATGCGCCATCTGTTGGAATGACAAATACAATGCATATGTCTCTGTTGTATGATATTTGGTATGGGATTCATAAAAGTAGTGGTAATGTTTGTAATACACCAAATGTTGGAATGGCAAATGCAATTCATTTTATCACTAGAAATGTTTGTGACGCACCATCTGTTGGAATGATCAATGCAATGCATATGTTTATGTTATATGCCTTTTGGTATGGGATTCATAAAAGCAGTCGTAATGTTTATGATGCACCATCTGTTGGAATGACCAATGCAATTCATATATCTCTGTTACATGCAATTTGGTATGGGATTCATAAAAGTAGTATAAATATTTGCAATACCTCATCTGTTGGAAAGACAGAGGCACAGCAACCGGACAGACATATAGACACATATCCTTTTGTTAAGTCAGATAAGGATTTTGCTAGCGCGTGTCAGTAAACTTTTATGATCTTTTTTGAATTCACGACTCTGCTCTTGTCTTAAACATTGAGTTTGGACTTTGATAATCGATCATTTGAACTCCCAGTACAAACTCAGCATGTTTCATGACCAGATCTTTTTTCCTGTTACTTTACCATTCAGACTTTCATGGTCTCCCTTTGAGTCATTGCAGCACCCAGTGCTCTCAGGTTAGGCCCTGGCACCATTCACAGCTGGGTTTGAGAATGCCACATTCGCACTTTCAGGTAACTGGAGATTCTGAATTGGCACGGGAGTGTGGCTATACAGCATGTGACATACAAGCATCCCATACAGAGATGGGTCCCGCTGTGTGTTTAGAGCTGCTGGAAAGGCTTTGGACCCCCACCTTGCATTCAACCCACTTGAATGTTTTCACATGTAATTGTTGTACAACATTGAATCCCAGTGGATTGAATTTGGATTTGTTGACCCTGATCAACAGAAAAACAAAAACTGTTTAATGTTCAAATGAAAACCGATCTCTGCAAAGTGGTCCAAATTACAAATATAAAACACAAAATAATTCATCACGTAACTATACACCCCCTTCAAGTCAGAATTTAGTAGATGACATCCATGATAGCCTTGAGTCCGTGTGCTCGGGTCTCTCTCTATCAGCTTTGCTCATCTGGGCTCTGCCGTTCTCCTGCATTCTGTTTCACTAAACTGCTCATATTTTCTTGTTATACAAAACTGAACCCCTGCGGATTTAATTTGACTTTTTGGACAGTGAGCAACAGAAAAAAAAAACCTTTAATGTCACCCCATTCTTCATTGGCATACTACTCAAGCTCAGTCTGGTGTCAGGGTGATCGTGAATGAACAGCCTTTATCAAGTCCTGCCACAGATTCTCACTTGGATTGAGAGCTGAACTCCACTCCAGATGAAAATCTACACATGCCGAAAAGACAGGAAAATCAGCACCCCAAAAATAAAAGAAAAAAAAATCTGATGTACACACATTTCTATGCAATTTATAAATCACAATCGCCTTGTGATGTAAATGTGCGCCTCGAATGGCATCCTGAAACATCCACATATGGAGCATGTTAATCAACCTCATGCATATGCAATCAGGACGCTGCAGAACTTCATTGGCTGGTAGAGCCGCCTCCCAGCTGACTCATCAAAACCCCGCCTCCTGCATTCAAGAGCATCTGGCTGTGCTCCACAACTTAAGAGTTCAAGATCATGGGCGGCATTATAGCGCCTCTCCTCTGTGTCCAGGGGGTCAGGGACGGGCATCTGAGCGGGCAGCCGCTATCACCTGGCACATGTAATGATGTGATTGCTGTTACAATGAATAGGAAAGGCCATATGAAACACCAAGGGGCCATCCAGTTAGAGTACCACACGAACAAGCCAGCCATCATGTACAGCACTGTCACATTTGCCAGAGCTAATTTACCTCCAAATACTGACCCAGGCCATAGAGACGTGATGTTTGCCAACCTCACCTTCTACTCACAGTAGCTTCATCCTCGCTGGGTGCCCTTATTGCAACAAGTACAATACAATCAAATAAAATTTATTTTTGTATAGCCCAAAATCACACAAGGAGTGCCGCAATGGGCTTTAACAGGCCCTGCCTCTTGATATCCCCCCTGCCTTGACTCTCTAAGAAGACAAGGAACAACACTAAAAAAAAACCCTTGCAGGGAAACAAAATGGAAGAAACCTTAGGAAAGGCACTTCAAAGAGAGACCAGACCTCCAGGTAGGCTGGGCGTGCAGTGGGTGTCAAAAAGAAGGGGGTCAATACAATACAATAAAATACACAGAACAGAAGTAATCCTCAATACAGTATAACAGAAAAATAAAAATATCACAAATTCAGAGACATATCTATCTATCTATCTATTATATAGTGCCTTTCACATCTATCTATCTATCTATTATATAGTGCCTTTCCTATCTATCTATCTATCTATCTATTATATAGTGCCTTTCACATCTATCTATCTATCTATCTATCTATCAATCTATTATATAGTGCCTTTCCTATCTGTCTATCTATTATATAGTGCCTTTCCTATCTATCTATCTATCTATCTATCTATCTATCTATCTATCTATCTATCTATCTATCTCTTATATAGTGCCTTTCCTATCTATCTATCTATTATATAGTGCCTTTCACATCTATCTATCTATCTATCTATCTATCTATCTATCAATCTATTATATAGTACCTTTCACATCTATCGATCTATGTATGTTATAGTGCCTTTCACATCTATTGATCTATCTATTATATAGTGCCTTTGACATCTATCTATCTATCTTTTATATAGTGCCTTTCACATCTATCTATCTATCTATTATATAGTACCTTTCACATCTATCTATCTATTATATAGTGCCTTTCACATCTATCTATCTATCTATCTATCTATTATATAGTATCTTTCACATCTATCTATCTATCTATTTTATAGTGCCTATCACATCTATCTATCTATTATATAGTGCCTTTCACATCTATCTATGTTTCCAGGGTAAGATCCAACCTGCGAACGTTGCAATCGAGCACCAGCCTCACTGGGCCACATGTTTTGGGCCTGTACCAAGTTAACATCTGGACCCAAATCTTTAAATGTCTATCAGACGGCCTTGGTGTGACAATCCCTTGTAACTCATTAACAGCTGTGTTTGGGGGGCTCACAGAGGGGCTTAATATGGAGAAGGACAAACAAACAGTGATTGCCTTTACTTCACTATTGGCACACAGACTTATTTTGCTCAAATGGAAGAATCCTAACTCTCTTCGTCAGTGGCAAACTGATGTTTTATATTATTAGAAATTGGAAAAAATCAAATTCTCACTTAGAGGATCTGAGCAGAACCTGACAGAATCTAATTAATAACATTTTAGAATAAGTTTGTGTGTATGGAATGTTACTTACTTTTAAAAAATTCAGTAAAAGATAAAAAAAAATAACAAAATAAAATACAATCTGTACATCTGATTCATCACTTTAGAGGTGTAATACAATTGTTACGTCAACACACATTATAATAAGATCTCAGTTATATGAAATACTAGCTGTGCCCCGCAGCTACGCCTGTGTACTGTAGTAGTGACACAGGACAAACTTTAAAAAAAATCAACAAAAAAATGTAATCATTTGTATTGAGAAGAATTTATATTGATAGCTTTCGTATCCAAAATGTTTGCTAACGGTTCTGAAGAGACATACATGTATGTAACTGTAAATCCACATGAGTTAACCTGTAAGCATTTCTGCTGCAAACGCTCACTTTTTTCGGTTGCGGTAAGAAATTCTACGAAGTTTCCTTTCCTAGAAACCAATCTACAGAGTGAGATCACAAGCGCCCACCACTTCACTGACGTCAGCACCCAGTCACGGTGCCACTTTAGCCTGGCAGATTTAGGTGAGCCGCATTCATGTGAAAAACTTCGCCTATGAGAAACCTCTGCCGTGTCACACAAACCACTTGCTAAAAGTTCGGCTCGGCTTCTTCTTCAGCAGGATGGCAGGAAGGGGTGAGGAGTGTGTGTGTGTGTGGAGAGGTAAATCATTAACTACTACAAGAAGACTGTTAGAGGCAAATATGCTGCTATCTGTCACCATATTCTAACCCCAGACGATACGCACACCTGGACAGACCTGCACGTACCACTCGGAAACATCGGAAAAGGGTCCAGAAAAACCACAGGGATGACAGAACCGCATACGGGTCGTTCTAAGAAGCAAAAAAAAGTCTTTAACCTCCATCAGTCTGGAAATATGTTGGAAAATCGATAGATAGATAGATAGATAGATAGATAGATAGATAGATAGATAGATAGATAGATAGATAGATAGATAGATAGATAGATAGATGAAAGGCACTATATAATAGATAGATAGATAGATAGATAGATATGAAAGGCACTATATAATAGATAGATAGATAGATAGATAGATAGATAGACAGATAGATAGATAGATAGATAGATAGATGTGAAAGGCACTATATAGATAGATAGATAGATAGATGTGAAAGGCACTATATAATAGATAGATAGATAGATAGATAGATAGATAGATAGATATGAAAGGCACTATATAATAGATAGATAGATAGATAGATAGATAGATAGATAGATAGATAGATAGATAGATAGATAGATAGATAGATAGATAGATAGATAGATAGATGTGAAAGGCACTATATAAGATAGATAGATAGATAGATAGATAGATAGATAGATAGATAGATAGATAGATAGATGTGAAAGGCACTATATAATAGATAGATAGATAGATAGATAGATAGATAGATAGATAGATAGATAGATAGATAGATATGATAGGCACTAGATAATAGATAGATAGATAGATAGATAGATAGATAGATAGATAGATAGATAGATATGAAAGGCACTATATAGATAGATAG